>NW_028229715.1:0-2500 GCF_053477565.2 Lygodium microphyllum | reverse complement strand
ACACACACACACACACACACACACACACACACACACACACACACACACACACACACACACACACACACACACACACACACACACACACACACACACACACACACACACACACACACACACACACACACACACACACACACACACACACACACACACACACACACACACACACACACACACACACACACACACATGGAAGCTTGACATGTGAGAAGCTTGTAGAAGCACCACAAGCAACACATACATACACACTCTCTCTCTTTGATATAGTCTTTGGATGTGCTCTCTCAAGTCCTCTTCTACATCCTCCTTAAGGTACACCTACTTCCTATATGCATAGCCAATATTGTTGCAAATCAATGTAAGATGTTTTTATATTTTTATAAAAAGTGTCTACTAATGATCTTTCTTATTGATCTTGTAGGAAAATCTCGTGCAACAACAACGAAACCCTCCACAAGCTCTCCATCATTGAATAGAGAGGTTGAACTTTAGTATGGAAATGCAAAGAGGAAATATTGGACTCTTCTCAAAAGTGGAAGCAATGAGTGGCAATGTTCAACTCTAGGATGGAATGTAATGATGAGGTGTTGGATGAACAAAAGAAACACAAGATCTGTCAAACCATCATAGAATAGTTGGAGAGAAAAAAAACAAAGGAATGGATGCATGTGCTAGGAAGGAAATATTTGATGAAATTCTTCAGCATCCTTGCTTCCATGCTATGGAGAGTGAGTAAAAGAGTTGCAAGCGATTATGTTGAGAAATATTCGCAACACTTTGAATCATATATGAAGATTACAAGATCTCATATAAGTTTTTTGTGAAGAAACTTAACGAATGTTGATGTTGAAGGACTGATAAAGTGGAGGGAAAAACATTGATATTAGCATATCACAAGTTGCCAATCTTATGGGAAATCATAGAAGAAACTTATATATAGCCAAAAATTACTCGGCAATGGCAAGTGAAGCTAATGGTTATTTCCTTATATTTACATGTTGTAGACACAAGATGGATGGAGAATCCACATCTCTCAAATTGTCAAAGAATTAGTCTTGGATGAGACAAGGGTGTTCCCCAAAAAAGGATGTTTGTAGTATAAGACTCATTAGATTTCTACCATTGATGTACAACCACTAACAAGAGGTGCATGACCAGTTACAAGTGATCCTTTGCCACTTATAAGTGCTATGCTATCAACAATCATGAATTTTGTACTTCACTTATATTCACTTACAAGCACTTTTCCACAGGGAACTATCACTTAGACCCCATTAGAAAGATTGTGCTACACCATACTAGTCATTACCCCTTACACATGGTACATTACCACTTGTAGGTTGTCCCCTCTATGATTAAAAGTAGAACAATACCCCTTAAAAGAGGATCATTGTAATTCTTAAGTGATGTGACACCCCCTACAAATGGTTCAATACCACACTTAAGTTATACTCGGTACCACTTACTAAAGGTCCAATAGCACTACCAATAGTATATCACTTGTAAATATCTCCATAAAAATAATCTAAAAGTGTTCCCTTATCACTTACAAACAACTACTCCTATATAGTTTACATATGTGATAGTCACCACTTAAAATTGATCCCCTATCACTTGCAACTAGTCTCCTACCATTTACAAGTGGTACACGCTATAGCTCCCAAATATTCCTATAAAAATTGTATTTACAAGTGTTGAGAGTGGAAAAAAACTGAATTTTTGACTGATTTTTGTTGTTTTTGAGGTCTGAATGATTGATTTTTGATGGATTTAGAGTGATGTATGGTTGTAATGGAAGTATTTCAGAGTGTTTTGGATGATATTGATTATGTTTAGAAGTTCATGATGATTCTCAGTGGAGATATGAGGTTCTATGATGTTCTAATAGGTTCTGATTGGTTCTGTATAGCTTCTGTTTTGTTCTAATTGTCTTCTGTATGAAGCATGGATTGATGATTGATGAAGATTGAGATCTTGTGAAGCTTTATTGAATAGTTTTTGAGAGTTTGGAATGGTTTGAGTATGAGTTATGAGGTTGTGATGACCTTCTGTAACCTTCTGTAGAGCCTCTGTCTCTGCTCTGTCTCTATACTGTAACTGTACTGTAGCTGTTCTGGTGTTGTACTGTGACTGTTCTGTAGACCTTCTGTAGGTGTTCTGTAGAATGTATGTGTGACTTTGGGAAAGTTTTCTAACCTTTTGAAAGGATGAATCTAAGTTCAAAAGAGCTAAAACAACTGGAAGAAACAGCTGCTGAAGATTGAAGAGAAGACTAAGTGACAGTGACAGTAGTGAGCTGTGAAAAGACACTATAGTGGCTCTGGTGACTCTTCATATCAGACATACCTCTTGGGAGGTGCATCCACGACCTAAGAAGGATTATTGAGGGTTATTATGAGAGTATTGTAGTGAGGATATGATGTACTATTGATGGAGAGAGAGAGAGAGTCAGAGATAGTCAATTCTATCAAAACAATGTAACTCTATATGAGAGATT
>NW_028229714.1:0-115963 GCF_053477565.2 Lygodium microphyllum | reverse complement strand
CCGACTGGCGTCACCTTGCCGGTCGCGACATCGATCGTCGCGAGTTGGGACGTCGCGTAGAATTCGAGAATGTTTTCTCGAACGGACTCGCCAACAGGCTCGGAAAGCGCGAATGCGCTTGGCGCGTTGGTCGGTCTGCTGAACTCGCGGCGACGAGGCGACCGTCGCGACCGGGGCTTCCACCATGCCATCGGGGATGACGGGGGCGACGATCAGGTCCTTGTTGGCGCTCCTCGCTTTATTCTCTCCTGCGCTTTGCGTGTTTGTCTACGTCCTAGGTCCTCTCCTATTGGTGGGTTCCTTGTGCGATTTATCTAAGTGAATTCCCTTATTTACTGAATACAATTCTTAATTTACAGTCACTCGGTGAGTGTGTTGGTCCTCGTGCACTTGTGCCCAATCAGGCTTTCAGTTTCCTTAGGTGTACTTCAAGTGCAAAGTTCAATGTGAGTGTAGCAAGCAATTCCTCGGCGCCTCACTCACTCTCGCTCATTTCTAGTCTGATAGGCTTGTAGGTCCATTTTTTGGCCGTTCAGTTGGGTTCAGGACTCCTTGTATGTTTCCTTGTTTGCTTTCAATCGATCAGGTCTTCATGGCTCAGCAGCTTGTGTCCTAGTCTGTGGATCCCTCAACTGTCTACTACCCACCGCTAAGTGGCTGTGTACTACAATTTCTCTTATCCCATGTGCCAGAATCAAGTGCTGAACGCCCGAAGGGTTTTGACAAGTTGCGCTAATGCGCGTTTGCCAGTCGGGTCAAATTTCTAACAACTTTGACAAAAAGTTGCATTCGGACCGAGTGGTCCGAATTGCAGAGTCCGAGTGGGTCACTTGAACGGGTCGAATGGCATGGGGTCAAGGGCCGAATCTCCAAATCTGGCTCGAATGATTTTACTAGGACGGGCCGAATGGTAGGTTTGATAGATTCGGACAAACTAATTCAGACAGGTCGCAGTTGGCCGAAGGTCGAATCCCGGGTGTGGCCGAGTTCCAATTTTGGAATTCGGACGGGTCGCTTGGACGGGCCGAATGGCACAAGGCCGAATGTGCCACGTGGTCAAAAAGTTCTGGCTCGGATGGCCCGAGGAGGGTCTCTCGGATGGGTTGACTCGGACGGCGGGCCGAATGCCGACTAGGGTTCCGACCGAGTGGCCGAATGGCAAGGGGCCGAAGGCCAATTCTGGACCTTGGCCCAAAAGCAATAGCTCGGATGGGCCGAAAACGGCGCGACGGAAACAACGCGATGCCGATCTTGCCCGATTCTTATGATTTACTCAACCATTACAAGCACAAACCTCCAAATACCATCTAGGGGGTTTCAGGGAGGGATTCATATACCTGAATGGGTCGGTGAGTGCGTCGATGTTGCGATCGAATCACACGGCCTGGGGCTTTCTAGCTCTCTCTCTTTCTTTCTCTCACACTAAAATGGCACAAATGAGTTCTCTTTTGGCCTCCCGGTTCTTATATGCCCTCCCAGCTATGGCGTTGACACCCCTAATCCCTCTCTTGTCGATCTTAGTCCTCACTAGCGAGCATTTTGCGCATTTGCATGACTTTTTCCCTATTTTTACCCTGTTTTGAAACAGTGAACCCTACCCTTTTCCGGTTCGATCTCCTAGCTCTAACCTATGCTAAATGCAACAAAAATCAAAGGCAAAAAACTGGAATAGGTTCTCCATGCTTTCCAATCATCACACAACCAAAATATCCAAAATACTTACTTGTTCCGAAGATTAAAAGCACCCAACTTCCTACCTATCTCAAGCTCCGTTTCAAGGATGAATACCCTACTTCGATGCTCGATGTGAGGCGCGCAAGTGCTCAAGCTTGAATCCATTAGTCCTGGCAACGGAACCAAAATGTGGGAGCTTTCACTCAACCGCCAAGACCCACGGACCGCTTATTCTTTCAAGCATTTCAAGCGAGCTCTAATGGCTATCTCTCACCTAGCCGACGCACCGTCGATCCTACGAGTGTAGTGAGCTTACCTTGATGCTCGATTGAGTACCCTCCTCTCTCTTGCACTCCAGTAGCTTCACGATCCTAGATGCTAGTGCAAGCATCCTCAAGCCTCCTCCATCTCCAAGCTCCATCCTCCATAGCCGCGCGCGCAAGATAAGAGAAGGGGAAAGAAGAGAAGAAGAGGAGAGGAGATGGTAAAGAGCTTCACCCTCTTGATCCCTCACCCTCACACACACTCACTCCCTCACACTCTCACACTCCCTCTCTCAAGAGCACACACAAGCAAAAAGGAGAGAAGAAGAGAGGAAGAAGAGGACTCCTTTTGCCACACACCAAAGAATGAGCTTCTCATTCACTTTTCAACTTTATATACAAAACCCTAAATCCCTTTCGAGCAGTCATCCCCTTTTCCTCTTTTACATGGTCAGTTGTAGCCTAGGCCCTCTTTCCCATTTCCCACCATTCTAATTTATCCTATTTCCACTAATGCATACACTTTGCACAGGAGCGAGCTTGGCACTCTTTTACACAGATTTGGGGGTGCTCCCACATTTTACTGGTGTGCCTTTTTCTCTTTCATTGCCATGGCCCAACACCGAAGCCTCTTGAGGGTCGTGTCCGAACATTTGAATTTTTCAGGGATTGGTTGCTAGTCAAAGCGCCTTTTTTGCTATTTTTCCTTCTTCCCAGTTTCCACTCCTCTGTGCTGCGATAACGTGGTCGGAAACACAGTAACAAGTAATTTCTACATGGAATCACTTAGAGCCCAAGGGGGAGAGCAAATGTGCGATGGAAGGTTATCGTGACTATTCTTGCAATGTTTGGAAAAGGATACCATTGTTTTTGTGGATTGATTAGATAACATCCTAAATGCTTTTGCAATAAACTAATTGTGGGATGTGAATTGGATGATTATTCCAAGTGCTTGTGATGGTAAAAGCATGGCAAGGGTCTGTAATGACAAGTTGCCATGGAAATAAAGGAATGTTCTTCTTGGAAGATGATATTAGGCTAATTGCCTTGATTGTGCTTGATTCTTAATTGGATTAATTAAGGAAGGATATTTGCATGAGTGGATCATCTCCAAGATCGCACCGTGGATTACCTCGAGAGGGCACTACTCGATTCACGGGCAGAAGGTCGAGTGGTGAAAAGGCCAACCATGGATGTTGTGTCTCACTCCTAGGATGCTTGAGGTCAATGGAGCTCTTGACACCCCTTGCCGAGTCCGGAACGGAGCTGTAGACTATTGTGACCCCAACGTTTGGGGCATTGGAAGATCCTATTCTAGATAAAGGATGAAAATTATGGTGCCATGCAATTTGGACCAAGTACTTCTGTTGGACAGAAGGGATACATAATTCTCCTATATGGGCAGGAGACAAAGATTAACTTGAAGATATGTTAAGGAACTTGTTTGTCAAAAGGACTGCTTGTTTTTTTTTCGTGTCTGTGCTGTAAATTATGTGAACAAACCCTATTCCCTAAAAGACTTTATTAATGAAGATGATTTTAAATGTTGCACATAAATGTGGTAGGATCTAATTAGAAAACTAAAGCTATCAAGGGAAGCGGGTGGGTGGAATCCCCAACAGGTCCGTCCTACGGTAGGGTGGTCCCTGAGAATTGGGAGGCTTCTCACAAGGATTTATCGCCGTTTGACTTTAGGTATTGTTAAGTTAGAACCCGATTCATGTGGTGATGCTTAGAATTGTTTCTCAATGGATCGCTAAAACGTGCTTGGACAGCCGATAGGCGGGCATGATACAGAGAGGGAGATATGTATCGACCCCTCTACTCGTAGACTATAGTCTCGACTCAAATCTCCTAAAACGGCATTGATCAAGGTCTACTTCAACACACTAGGTAGTCAAGCATTAGACCTTCTCTTAATTCAAGTGCCTTGAACAAAAATGCTCAACTAATTGACACCGCCAAGGGTTCTACCCTCCTACTTTCCTCAAGGGTGCATTTTAGTTATTTAATTATTCTATTGCATTTATTTTTAACATATAAAGACAACTTCCCTGATTAGCCATTAAGAATGGTTCCTTTATGTAATTTATTATCATAAACACAAAAACAATGTCAATCCAAATCTTTGAAAGCTATTGCAAAACAATGGATTCATCCTGCACCTTCTCCAAGGTGCAATGCCATCCTAGCAAGGCTCATGCCCAAATCTAAGACACATGATTCACCAATCCACCCTTATCTAGCATGATGAGATTCTAGGAAGTCCATCCTAGACTTATAGGAGTTAGCCTAGTCAGACCTAAGGTATTTATAGCTAGAGCCCCCTTAGTATCCTCGTTGCATCATAGCCTAACATCCTCCCTATGAAAAGACCTCTCACATTTGGGGTCGGTGCTAGTCTCTCTAATGTAATCAAACCAACCACTTGGTGAAGGGCTCATACCACTAACCTTAGGGAAGGTTTAGTGTATAATAGAATTTTCACCCATGAGAGCATCAAGTCACTTTTTCAAGATACACAACCAAGGCAATCAGCCTATCATTAACATCTAGGAAAACGTTCATTTTCCATAATATTAACCAAACAATCACATTGAATATTATGTAAGAGTCTACCAACTTATCCTTCCCTAGGAAAACCATCTCTTCCCAAAGCAATAAGCCCCATCTTAAAAAAGATCAATTCAACATCCAAAACAATGTCTTTGAGCTTTGCAAAGAAGATACAATCCAAAATAACTTATTCCTCCTCAGAGTGCAATCATATGAAACTGATACATGCCACTTTCCTTAGGTTACAACTTAAAATAATACATCATGAGCCTTTCTGTTAGATACAAAATTTTTTATAAGTGATTCAATGCTTTATCATACACAACCTATGGATAACTTTCGATTATGGCCTCAAATGTATCTACTCTTATATCTAATTTGACCTTACCGAGCAATCCAACTGCAGTTCTCTTCTCGAGACTGCCACATTTCTATGAGGCTTAATACTTAGGGCCTCTAAGGCCTTATGTGACTAGTGGTTCCTATTCCTAAACCCAAGAAACCTCCTATATCATCAATGATCAACCCTCCCCCATTATTACTATGTAAGTGTATTTTGACTTACATATCTTTTTGAGTCTAAAGTAAGGTTTATACCTCATATTAATAGAGCAAAAACCATTTATAACTTGATAAAAAATAAGTAATGATCAAGAGTATAAGGGAATTTACAAAGCTCCTAGGGGTCCTCTGCCTTGTAAGCATCATGGAGGAGTCAAATGAATAGATGATGAAGATCGATACTCGTATAGCTTTTCTTTTTCTTTTTCTTCATCTTTACCTCTCTCTCTCTCTCTCTCTCTCTCTCTCTCTCTCTCTCTCTCTCTCTCTCTCTCTCTCTCTCTCTCTCTCTCTCTCTCTCTCTCTCTCTCTCTCTCTCTCTCTCTCAAATATCACAGTATTTTGGTGGCCTTAACATTTATAGCGTTTGGAAGGGGGGAGGGTACTCTTCTCCCTCTCTTATTCTTCCTATCATTTGAGTAGTTGCATGTCAAGGAGGACTATAGCCTTGTGTGATTGAGCTAGAGGTGTGTGTGATCGATGGCATGGTGGGGGCTACACACCAATCTACCCAAGCTGGAGAAGGGATGGCAATGATTTAGAGAATATGTGACTGACGGAGGTTACGACTAGTTTGACAAAAAGTAAGGTTTTTACCTTTTTAAAATTAATGTTTTTTTCTTCTTTTAAATCAATGTTTTTTAAAATTAATGTCTTTTAAAAGGTAAGGTTTTTACCTTTTTAAAATTAATGTTTTTTCTTCTTCCTTTTAAATTTGGTCTCACACCCAAGTCCCCCCCATTCATACACGGGCCTTGGACCTCAGGCTATAACATCCTTTTACCTTAGAGAAATCGAGATGTCCTCATCTCAAAGCTAGGGGTATCATTCTTCAAGGGTAAGTTGGGTTGTTGTAGGACTTGTGGGTTAGGAACCACCAAGCTTCTACTACACTACTCTAGTTATAAATAAGCACTTAAACTGTAAGCGATAAAATTATTATAAAGACAATATAAAATAACCATTTGCAAGGTAATTTTATTAAAAAGGTTTTATTACATCCTGCAAAGATCCCTTTTTAGCATTTCTAGTCATCTTCTAGGATTTTAGTGGACTCTAGGTCTTCATCATTATTTCTCTCCTAGGGGAAGTTGAATGCTAAGCTTGTGCAACTGTGCTTTATTGTTAGTCCCTCCTCTTCTTGATACAACTCAAGACAATTAGCTTGGATATGTCCTAGCTCATTTTCAAAGAAGCATCGGTGATTGGGGCATCTCTTTCTTCATATGTGCCCTATCTCACCACACTCGTGGCACTTCTTTCCTTGATCTTATGTGAGTCATCACAGTCTTCTTTTGTATTTGCTAGGAAGCAGTTACCTTCAAGAAATTGATCTCCATTAGGCCCAATCCAAGCTTTTGCTTTGTAGAAGAGCATCATGCGAGTAAGTCAACCTTTGGGACTCTAGATGAGTCTTTATTTTATGATCTTCTTGATATCCTTTGAGCTTACAAGGGTTTCGGTTGTAGTGTTGTCTCGACATCACTACTTTTACCATAAGTATGCCTCAGCTATTAGCATTAGCTTGGCATTCATAGCCATGTTAGTTGCACTTATTCCTACCTCATCAAACTAGTCCTCAAGGGTTTCGATCCAGATTTTAGTATCAGTCTCAACATTGAATCATTTTCTCGTGAACTCATGCACCTTGACTTGCTTCATGATGAATTTCTTTTCTTGGAGCACAACATCCATGTTGATGGAAGGTGCCTAATAATCAAGACCATATGATTTAGACTGTTTCTTTAGGATATTTATAACTCTTTTGCTCCTAACTTATAAGTCAAAAATGTTAAGAAAAGGCATACATAGCTTAATGATAATGTATTCATTTCACTTTGATATCACATATAACATGATTGATTGAGGACCACTTAGCGACATGATTTAGTGACCCATCAAAATAAGCAACACTACTCTATACTCCTTGGAATAACATAGGGTTTGTCACCTGTGCTCTCTTGATTCCAATCCACAATGGAAGGTTTTGATCGTAACCCATAAGGATCAACTTGAATTTGGGTTCCTAATTCAATGCTAAGGTAACTTAATAGCTTAACTAGCATTAGTCCTTCAGCCACTATATTCACAAGTCAACTCAAACCAAAGCAAACCAATGCCAAACTTGATTCAAAGAGAGTGACAAATGAGGAGCAATACAACAATACAAATTGATCCCTCTACTCATAGAGTATAGTCTTGACTCAGGTCTTCTAAAACAACATTGATCGGGATCTAAGACAACACAATCGGTAGTCAAGCATTTAGCTTTCTCCTAATGTTAACACCTTAAAGGAAAAATCTTGGCTCATTGAGACCACCCATCCATAAGATAGACCCATCAAGGGTTTCACCTTTTCGCTTTCTTCAAGGTTGTATTTTAGTTATTTAATTATCCTAATACATTTATATTTGACATCGAAAGATAGCTTTCTTTATTAGCACTAGTTTCTTCATGTAATTTATTATCACAAATACAAAAACAATGAACTCAAACTGAAGCAAACTAATACAAAACTTAGTTCAAAGAGAGTGAGAAATAAGGAGGGGCAATACACCTTGACCTCTCTACTCATAGAGTATAGTCTTGACTTTGGTCCCCTAAAGCAACATTGATCATAGTCTAAGACAACACAATAGGTAGTCAAAACATTTAGCTTTCTCCTAATTTTAATCGCTCAAAGGACAACTCTCGGCTCATTGAGACCACCCATCCATAAGACGCATGGTTTTCACCCTTCTATTTTCTTGGAGGGTGTATTTTAGTTTATTTAATTATACTAAAACATTTATGTTTGATATGTAAACCACAATCTATGCATAAAATTCTTATGGCCTCACAAGGTATCTACCCTTACATCTAATTTAATCTTATCGGGCAATCCAACTACGCTTCTCTTCCCAAGAGTGTAATATTTCTATGAGGCTTAATACCTTAGGTCTCGAAGGCCTTACCCTTACAAGTATGCTTAGAAATGTTATGCAAGTGTATTTTTTACTTACATATCTTTATGAGTCTAAACTAAGGTTCATACCTCATCTTAATAGATCTGAAACCATTTATGACTTGATCGAAAAGAAGTAATGATCAAGAATAGATGGAAATTTACAAAGCACCAAGGGGTCCTTCACCTTGTAAGCATCGTGGAGGAGTTAGATTAATAGACGATGAAGATCCTATACTTGTATCTCTTTCCTCTCTCTCTCTCTCTCTCTCTCTCTCTCTCTCTCTCTCTCTCTCTCTCTCTCTCTCTCTCTCTCTCTCTCTCTCTCTCTCTCTCTCTCTCTCTCTCTCTCTCTCTCTCTCTCTCTCTCTCTCTCTCTCTCTCTCTCTCTCTCTCTCTCTCTCTCTCTCTCTCTCTCTCTCTCTCTCTCTCTCTCTCTCTCTCTCTCAATTATCATAGCATTTTGGTAGCTAAGCCAATGCCTAATAGCCTTAATATTTAAGGCTTTTTATAGCCTTGGGGAGGGGGGAAGGAGGGGGGGTACCCTTCTCTCTCTCTCTCTCTCATTATTTCCATCATCCAAGCAGTCGCATGCTAAGGACTGTAGCCTTGTGCAGTTGAGCTGCAGGTGAATGCGGTCAATGACTTGATGAGAGTTGCACATCAATTTTCTTGAGCTAGTGGCAGACTAGAGAAGGGATAGTGGCAATTTGGAGAAGATGCAGTTGATGGGAGCAACAACCAATTTGACAAAATGTAAGGTTTTACCTCTTTAAAATTCATGTCTTTTTTTCTTCTTCTTCCTTTTAAATTTAGTCTCTCCCCTAAGTCCCCCCCATTCATATGTGGGCCTCAAACCTCAGTCTATTACATCCTTCCCCCCTAGAGGAATTGAGATTTCCTCATCTCAAGGCTAGGGGTATTGTTCTTCTAGGGTATGTTGGATTGTAGGACTTATGATTGGGATCCACCAAGCTTTTGTTACGCTATACTGGTTATACATCAGCACTCAAACTGCAAGAGATACAATGAGTACAAAGACAAGGTACAATAACCATTTTGAAGGTAATTTTATTACAAAAGTTGGGCAATCACTATGCACGGGCAGGCCCAAGGGCCTTTTACACCAACAATAGATTTTCAATACGGAATATCATCAACTACTACGAGACAATAGTGTCATTGGCTTCATGTGTTGTTGCAAGCCATTAATCAAAATAGGTGCATCATCCAAACATATACAATATCATGTGAGAGTAGGCTATAAAGATACAAGGATACGAATTGTGCCCATTCAAACGTCCATAAGATGTGATATTCTATTTGTGTGTTCTTGTAATCAGTTGATAAGACCTCGCTTTTATCAATAGGCATGCAAGACATGCCTTCTCTATTGGGTGTTCAAGTATTCTATTTGTTAGTCTACCAACCATATCATTGGCCCAATAAGATGTTAGGTCAACCTTAAAGAGATGAGCCTCTTGCTATAGGATAAACAACTAAGAATCTAAGATATTGACGTCAATCCCAATTGCCTTTTCTCCATTTGTCACCCCAACATGTGATCTATAATGTAATGTTGCTTGCCTTTCCTTAACATTGAAGTCAAACTCAAGTAGCAATAGTAGCCATCTAGCAATGCATCCTATAGTGCAAGATTTGTTTACCATATATAGCAAGGCACCTAATGGTCTACTAAAAAGGTAAAGGGGTGGCAAGGAGATAATGGCCTCGAGGAGGTGAGTCATAAATGTATGTATGTATGCATGTATCACATGGGTTCAATAAAAGGGATTTTGAAATACCATTTTTACACATTTTTTACATATAAAAGGGTCCCATATAGAGGGGTTACTTACATACTGAATAGAAAAGGGTTACATTTCATTTTTTAAAAATTCACATGTAAGGATATTTATAAATAGGCCTTGAATGCACATGATATAGAGGGTATACATATAGTGAATTCCTCATGATAATGATAGAATTTCTTTTTGCATACACCATGCCAAGTCCCTCTCATTCTATGGCGGTTGAGCAATTCATTTTACTATCCATAATTTGTCAACTAGCAAAACTCATTGGAAAATCCATGTTATGTTTTCTTGACTGGCAAACCATAGCTCTAATAGCAATCTTTAATGCATCAATGTACACATGGAATGTTAGCTTCCTATGAAGAGCTCCTAAAATAGGTGCACTGATTGGAGTCTTCTTTAGGTTTTCATAAGCTCTTTGGCATTTATTGGTCCACTCCTAGCTCACTAAGAGTTGGTACAAGGGTCTAACAAAGGATGCATAGTTAAACATGAAATGTCTATTGTAATCAGTGTGTTTAAGGAAGCTATGCACTCCTTTTGTGTTCTCAATTGGCAAAATCTACATAATGACACAAATTTTCAAAGTGTTAATTGTAATTTTATTCTTGGACACAATGTGCCCTAGTATGATATCATATATATCCAAAACTAACATGTGAGTGGATTTAATGACAATTGATATTGCTTACACCATTCAAAGACAACTCAAAGTTTTTTTAAGTGTTTCCTATGAGGAGTTTATGCAAAGGCCATTGATAAACCCTTTAAAATATTTTCAAATCATGTCTATAAAAATGTTGCACATCAAGTGTTGAAAGGTCATTGATGCATTTGTTAAGCTAAAAGGCATGACAATGTATGCAAACACTCCCATTTAGTGGTGGCAAAAGCAATCTTGTGCCTGTCATCAAGGTGGACTTGCATCTAATTGTAGCCTAAAAATCCATGGAGGAAGCTATACACATCCTTACCTACCATGCCCTCAATCATGTGCTCAGTAGTGTAAGGCAATGAGTAGTGGTCCTTCTTAATGGGGAAGGGTAAAAAGTGAGCTTTTCTCGGCAATCTCCATTTCTTATTCCACATAGTCTACTTATTCCACCCCTAGATATTTCCACCACCACCACCACTATCATTGTTGCCGCCATCATTCTCGATTTCTTAGTTTTTCTCTCTATGTGTATATTCCCTTTTTCTCTTTCTAATACACTCACTCAAACAGCACTCTATCTCATGTAAATGATTCTCTCTCTCTAGCACATAACATGGGTACATTCATGTGAACACCCCCAGAACGGTACACCATGGCCCACCTCTCTCTCTCTCTCTCTCTCTCTCTCTCAAATTGCTCCATCTCTTTACTCTCTCTCAATTTCTCTCTATACATGCAATTTCTCCCTCTCACTTTACATTCTCTCTCTCTTTGTGTTGCGTAAACACATGTATGTAGGTATGTATGTATGTATGTATGTATATATGTATACTTACTTACTTACTTGCATACACACACACACATATGTATGTATGTATGTATGTATGTATGTATGTATGTATGTATGTATAAATAAATAAATATCAATAACACACACACACTCTCTCTCTCTCTCTCTCTCTCTCTCTCTCTCTCTCTCTCTCTCTCTCTTAACACACACACACTCTCTCTCTCTCTCTCTCTCTCTCTCTCTCTCTCTCTCTCTCTCTCTCTCTCTCTCTCTCTCTCTCTCTCTCTCTCTCTCTCTCTCTCTCTCTCTCTCTCTCTCTCTCTCTCTCTCTCTCTCTCTCTCTCTCTCTCTCTCTCTCTCTCTCTCTCTCTCTCTCTCTCTCTCATGCATGTAATCAATCCACATTGTCTAATAATGCTTCACATCGGATTGCAACATGTGTTATAACAAATGCTTCTCTTAAATCCTAAATACGCATCTCTCTCTCTCTCTCTCTCTCTCTCTCTCTCTCTCTCTCTCTCTCTCTCTCTCTCTCTCTCTCTCTCTCTCTCTCTCTCTCTCTCTCTCTCTCTCTCTCTCTCTCTCTCTCTCTCTCTCTCTCTCTCTCTCTCTCTCTCTCTCATGCATGTAATCAATCCACATTGTCTAATAATGCTTCACATCGGATTGCAACATGTGTTATAACAAATGCTTCTCTTAAATCCTAAATACGCATCTCTCTCTCTCTCTCTCTCTCTCTCTCTCTCTCTCTCTCTCTCTCTCTCTCTCTCTCTCTCTCTCTCTCTCTCTCTCTCTCTCTCAATGTGAATGCTTATGCGGCCATTCTATGTCTTTAGAACTTTAATTGCAATGGATTGATAGCTCCCTCTCCTCCCCCCTAATGAATTTGATACGATAAAATATAAGCAATCCAAATGTACATTTATATTGCATTAACTCTGGCAATAATGCTTTTGCTTGACAAATTAAGAGAGATAAGGTCACCAAAGGCTTGTCAAAATTTCGACAAAAGCTATCTAGCTAAATTGTATAACAATACTTTCTCGACAAAATAAAATGCAATTGTGCTAAGAGGTAGTGTTGGCGTTGCATTGCTTGTCATAATGTAGGTGGTATTGAAAAAGCTTTTTTGCTTCCAAATACAATGTGCAAGTTTTCTTTAGTGAGTATGGGTTGGTGTATGAACATGTTGGTATTTGCATCCATTC
Organism: Lygodium microphyllum; assembly: GCF_053477565.2. Lineage (NCBI taxonomy): Eukaryota > Viridiplantae > Streptophyta > Polypodiopsida > Schizaeales > Lygodiaceae > Lygodium > Lygodium microphyllum. The sequence goes on along the minus strand of NW_028229714.1, from coordinate 103,494 downwards.
CAACCACTTGGAGGTAGACATAGTATAGGTGCTTGCATGCCAAATACGCTTTTCCTTCTGTGATACGATCCATGAAATCCCAGCAATTACATGTTGGATTCTTTGCAATGTGCACATCATAACACTCCTACAAGACACGAGTTAGGTGTCTCTAGTTTGAAAAGCTCATGTTTCAAGGGCTTCACTACTGTGTGAGCCTTCACAATTGCATCTAGAACCAATGCCGAGTCTATTCTTTTCCTTGCAGCTTGTGAAACACCTCTTTGATATCTATATGAGCCCTCATTAGCATCCACCTCTTGTGCGACCTTTTGTAAAACAACCCTGCCACTCTCCAGCATATGGATTTATTCTACTATCAAATTTGTGCCTCATGCCACTGACCATACTTGTGGAACCTTGGACGGTGCATGATGAATGGAAGAACCAATGTTCCATATATGGTCCACACTATCATTACAAAACCACAAAAACTAGTGCCATATTCCATGTTGATTGCTAGCTTCTCCTCCTAAGTTGGACTACTCCATGACATCCCAAAATGAAGATATAGGCACCCCATGCATTGTGTTTTTAATTGGTTTTTTGCATTTTCTCTCTCTAGCTCTCAATCATCCTTGACATTGCATATGACTGTGAGTTGGGATCCTTCATATAGCCCAAATGGTGTCATGAAGGACTGTCTCCACCACCATTTCCTTTGAAGAATTTGATTATACTGCCCTTGTTTGGTTGGAAGGTAAAGGGTCCTCAAAGTTTAGTTTTCTTGTGCCCTTTCTTCTAGGTATGTTTTCAGTCACATACTCAGGCCTGTGAGAGATATTGACTTTCTCTGACCCCACTTTCCCGTCAACCTTACGTTTTCTTGCTATAGTCACATTGTTCCCTCAAAAAATCGGGGTGTTGATGCAACACAGTTCCTCCTGCCATCTCCTCAACTATCATTGCTATTGTTCGAGCTGATGGGGCTAATACCTTGTTATAGTCAACTCAAAAGCTTATCTGCACTAGGTCGTGCACCATGGATCTTTCTACCGATGAATTCATGCCATTTTGTGCTCTATAGTAGAGTGTTGGCCAAATCATTGACATATGCATCGTACAAGCTGATAGATCCCCTAGATCCCTCTCCTAACAACCAACTTGGATGCATTCGCTCTACTAGATTCGTGATTGGCATATGAGCAATGTCCTCCACCACCTGGAAAAAAATAGAGCACAAGAACGTATGGAGCATGAGAAAACAAATGCACCACACATCACATCCTACTATTACAAATTAGTCTTACCTCGGCAAAGTGTCACCTCCAATGTGGATATTTGATATGCTACCAACTAAGCCAACAATCCATTGCTGCTATATTGCAATCCATAACTTTCGCTGAGGCCCACCAAGCCCAAATGAATCAATATTGCATTGTTGCATCATCTTCTATGGCTGCACACCTCCATGTGCAACACAAGCACTTATACTCATGTTGGAAACTCTTGTGCATATAGTGTGATGTGTGTGTTTGGAGACTTTGTTCCCAATGAAATAAGCAAGATCTCTCCCTTCCTTGCATTACATTTTTTGATCCACCATTGAATACTATGCGGATGCCCCTCCAGTTGGTGGCTACCTCGTCTACCATGAATCCTCAAAAATCGTCACTTGCGTGGCCACACTTCTCCATCGCTTCATTCATCTTTGTCTAGAAAAGAGTTAGTGCATCTGTATTCTCTTCCTTCATCTCGCATATTGCCAGAGTCATCAACTCTTCTACACTATAGAAACACAAGACAAGAATGGAAGAGTAAGGAGAACTATGTTCATTAAATTCGTGTTGTGATAGTAGAATTCTATAAGAGAAACTACCTTGGGTCAAACACATGTGCTACCATGGTGGTTCAATCATTAATATGATGCATATGGTCGAAGCATATCCAGCTATTGTGTAGGTTCCCAATGCCATTCCTTCTCATACGATTCACTAAGTCAACCCTTGAGGCTAGCCTAATCATTGACATTTTGAATATAAAGAACCTACTATCATTGTCAATGACTTGTCCAGGAAATAGGCTACCATGGAAAAATATGTATGCACAACATTGCTTTTACTTTAGAAGACAAGATTCCATTTTCCTTGATCGTTCTCAGTATGTGCTGCATGAACCATGTGTTTGAATTTGCATGCACAGAATATTAATATTCATATGCATGGATTTTTAATGATACTTTGGGATGTGTTGTGAATGGGACAATATATTACATGTTCCTCTAAATGAGTGGTTGGAGCTCCTCGAGCATCGTCGAGAGTTCAATGTCAAACAGGGGAACACCTTGCTCTCGAACTAGAGCACTCATCACTAGCCTTCTAGCCACTATCGTTTGCAAGTGTCAAGGTCCAGTTGCACTAAAGCCTCTTACCATTTCCTCTACGGTCTTTCGCACCTCTTTGACATTAGCTTTGCATGTGCCTCTTTGCACCTCATGGTTGTGTGTGGCTTGATGGATGAACTGTCTTGACATTGGACTCGTTGACATCACATAATACACTACACACTCGCACTTGGAGAGCAGGATGGGGGGGCTCTTACAATAGAAGTATCCAAGGCTTCTAAGACCATCAATTAACATTTTGACAACTGGTATGCTGGTATTAAGTTTACCTGCATTGCATATATTGGGACTTGATTAGTATGATTTACTTGTAATAGGGTTCCAAAACTAGGTCATGCAACTCCGCAATCATTTTAATGATAGTGAAGTGAATGAAGAATCTTGTGCCTATCCATGCCACTTGGTTTGGGGAGCTAGAAATCAGCCGGCCAACATAATTTCTATTTGGACACTCTAGTTCTCTAACACATTTGCTTTGGTGAACAGTACGAGGGAATGCCATCAATGTTAATGCGGTCTTTGTCCAGCAATAGCCATCCTACTTTTGCTCCATGCTCTCCATTGGACGCATATTGTCTACTACTATTGGTGGAAGCTCGTATGTGAATTTGCCCTCATACAAAACTGGGATCTCCTCCACTCTCTCTATGGCGCTCATATCTTGAAGCAAATGGCATAACACTCGGTGTCGCCCCCCGAAGACATTATGTACTCAACCACACTTATAGCATAAGAGGATTGTTGTATCCCCTCCTCTTCCACATCAAGCGTGATAGGGATGGTTTTGTTTTCGCAATGTCCAGGGGGTGGTGAGTCTTCCATAGTGATTGTTGTTTTCTCAACATTGCAAGCACTCTAAGTGAGGTCTACAGTGGGAGAAGGCTACAATGTAGGCCCATTTCCTTGTTTGACAAGATAGTCTTGCAAGACCAAGGCGTCCAAAATATATACCTAGCCAACTTCATGGTCATTGTTGCAATGGATCACCATGCTTTGTATTTGGCCATTCACACGGGTGCTAGCAAGAACACAATAGCCATTTCCATTACAAACATCTTCCTTCTTCAACATCGAGAATCGATTGCTTGTATGGTGCATAATAGGTTTGGCACAGAGGGAGGATACATATGTACGAATCTCGATGTTTGATGTAGCACTTGAGAGTGGATCCATTTTCAAAACTATCTACACATGTATGAATACGCATATCAGATATGGGTGACATTGAAAGACTTAGTGTGGGGGTGTATGTCATATATGAGAGAGAGAGAGAGAGAGAGAGAGAGAGAGAGAGAGAGAGAGAGAGAGAGAGAGAGAGAGAGAGAGAGAGAGAGAGAGAGAGAGAGAGAGAGAGCATATGCATGTGTGTGTGGATGTGGGGTGCCAGATAAGAGAGAAAGGGGAGGGGAGGATACATAGATTTGTGTGGGAGAGGAGAGAGCAAAAGAGGGAGATAGATAGAGAGTGTGTGTGTGAGTGGATATGGGTGTGGGAGACACGGAGAGAGGGGGGGAGTGGAGGGTAGAAAGACGGAGCTAGGGAGAGAGAAGAGGATAATGAATAGGAAGACGAGAAAGAGAGAGGGGGGGGAGGGTGCAAGAGAGAGGGAAAGAGGTGTACATACCTACGAGATTACGTAAATATTCCACAACTTGGGGGAGGGGGGGACATTGTGTTATAGGGGGTGTGTGGCCTTATATAACCACTTTGAAATAGTGGGATTAAATGCATGTTAGATAAAGAGAGATAGAGATAGAGACAGAGACAGAGATGGAGAAAGGGAGACTAAGAGACATGTCATACGAAGAGAGAGCCACGAGAGGGGAGGGATGTTTGGCATATTTTTCTTCACCGGATATGGGGGCATTGGTCGCGACCCCTTTTTTGGTGACAAAATGATCCCAATCCACATGCACTTTCTCTGTTCAACCATTTTGGCCCACACACACTCTCTCTCTCATAAATGCAAGCACCAACAACTCGGGGAGTTCAGTCACAAATATATGTATGTATCACATGGGTTTAACATAATGGACTTTTTAAATATCATTTTTACACTTTTTTTTACATACATAAGGGTCCCATATAAAGGGGTTACTTACATGTTGAATAGAAAAGGGTTATGTTTTATTAAGGAAATTTTCACAAATAAGGATATTTATAAATAGGCCTTAAATGCACGTGATATAGAGAGTATACATATAGTGAATTCCCCAGAGTCAGCAACCCCTTTCTCAGCAACGGCAAAACGATCCTAATCCACATGTACTCACACTCTCTCTTCATCCCCTCTAAAAACAACTAACATATTAATGTACTATCATTTTAACAAATTAATTAACATTACTAATACTAACATATTGCTTTATCTGAAATGATTACTACTCACATATTAATTACTATACTAACATACTACTTTATCAAAGGGTCACTTCATACTAATTGATTATTATACTAATAAATTAATTAAAAATCTTATTTATATAATTCAATTGATATAATAATTAATAAATTAATATTATTTAACTAAATATTACTTCATTTATATATCTCTTAATTAATAGTAATATTAATAAAAGAGTTTATTAATACTTTCTTTACTAAGTTAATATTAATTAATTTAATAGTAAATAACACTAACTACTAATAAAGTATTTAAAAATCACATATTTGATATGATAGACTACTAACTAACTAATTAATTAATTACCTAAACATTTGATTAATTAACTAAATATATGACTAACTAATTAATTTATTAATTTTAATAATCTAATTAACTACTACTTGATTAATCAATTAAAATAACCAATCAAAAAATTACATTAACATTTCATACATTAACTAAATATATAATTAACTAATTAATTACTCGATTAATTTGATAATCTAATTGATGACAAAAAAAAGTTTAATTTAGTAAGTTAATTGTCTAATTAATTAATTGCTAAACTATTAACTAATTACTAATTATTAACTTAATATTTATTCATTTTTAAGAAAATTTTCAATTGTAATATTAATCTGTTAAAATAACTAAATAACTAATCTTAATTAATTTTAATAGTAATTATCTTTTTAATTTTACATATGACTACTTAATTGATTAACTAAATAAAATAATTAATTTTAATTAATTTAGAGTATTATTTAATTTTAATAATAATTAACATATATAATTAATTAATTTTATATCTTACTAATTAACCAACTAAAATAACTAATTACTCATTTATTATATAAAAGCATTAATTTTAATTTATTTTAATATTAATTAATAAGTTTGATTCTACTTCACTAATTGTATATATTATTTGATTTATAAAATAATCAATATAGCTAATTAATTAACTAACTAATTGAAATAACTATTTTAATTAATTTTAATATTAATTAATGAGTTTAATTTTACTTAATTAATTTTATATATTATGTAATTTTAATAATAAGTAATATAACTAATTATTTAAATTTATATATTACTAGTTGATTGATTAACTAATTAAAATAGCTAATTACTAATTAATTAATTAAAATAAGTAATTTTAATATTAATTACTAAGTTTACTTTTAATTTACTAATTTCAATAGTAATTAATATAACTAATTAGTAAATTTTATGTATTTTTATTTTTATTATATCCAATTAATTAATTATTAATTAAGTAGAAAAAAAAGCAAACGTGCGCATGTGTGTGTGCGCGCGCGCGTGTGCACGTGTGTAAAATCTAGCCGGTGGTGATCAAAATTCTAACGAGCGACATAGACAATGCAAGTAAGGACGACATGCATACATAGAGAGAGAGAGAGAGAGAGAGAGAGAGAGAGAGAGAGAGAGAGAGAGAGAGAGAGAGAGAGAGAGGGGGGGGGGGGGGGGTGGGGGGGGGGGGGGGGGGGGGGGGGGGAGGTTCAAAATCCCCCCCCCCCCCCCCCCAATAAGAGGGTTGTGTCAGAAACCCCCTTACCAGGGGAATTTTTTTTTAAACCCCCCCTTAAAATTTTATCCCCCCTCCCCAAATTAGTAAAAATTAGTAATTATTAACTAATAAAATTAATAATGAACTCGTAACTAATAATTAAAACTTAAGTACTAATTATTATTTACTAGTTAATAATCAATATTTAATAATTAGCTATACTTACTTAATTATTAAAAATAAGCTAGCAATTAAAACTTAGTTAAAATTTAATAACTAATTAGTCAATTAGTAAAAAATGTTTAACTAATTTCAATAATAATTAACTAGTTACTTACTTAATTGTTAAAAATTAGTTAATTAGTCAATTAATTACTTATTAATAGCTAATTAAATAACAGTATATGGCAGATCATTATAGACCATCTTAATTACTAAATTATTAAAAATTAACTAGTAATTAGTTAATTTTTAATCATTATAGACCCTCCACAAAAAAGTTTGACTCCCCTTAATTATTAAAAATTAGCTAACCATTATAGATTTCTCCTTGATAATTATTTTGTTAATTATTAAAAATTATTTATTAGTTAATAATTAGTAGCTAATAAGTAAAAATTAACTAGTAAAACTAATTAATTGGTAGCTAATAATTAATTAGTAAACTAAGAAAACTTGATAATTAATTAGTAAATAATAAGTGAAATTTAGTTAAATTTTAATAATTAGTTAGTCAGTTAGTAATTGTTGCTTAGTTACTAGTTATGCATTTTTGTTAAGTAACCAATGAGAGAGAGAGAGAGCACAGGACTAGCAGAATTTCTCCCCTCGGAAAGGGGGTGAAGGGGACTTGTGAATTTTTTTCTTCCCAAGAAGGGATTGTATCGATGACCCCTTCTCAACGGGAAAAAAAAAACGCAGGTCTCAGAATAGAGAACATGGGGGAAAGAGAGAGTAAAAGAATGATGAGAGAGAGGAGAGAGAGAGGGAGCATGTAATATGTACTATTTTTTCTCACCAAGAAGGTATTGTTGGCAATCCGTTCTATAGGTTTTTTTTGTCATGCCTAAAAAGAAATCTGTAACGTACCCGCGCACATTTTCAATGGTCCATCGAGAGACGAATCTAAGTGACGCCGCCTGGCACTCCCATGGAATATTATGGGGTTTGTCACCTAGGGTTTCTCGAATTTGCCTCACAACGGAACGTTCACGGTTGATGAATCCACTAGGATCGACCTGAAATTTTTCCTAGTGGTCAAGGTCTCCTGACAGCATTCTAGCATCGGGTCCTGGACATCCTACTTTTTACGCAGAGATATCCAAGCCGAAGCAGACCCATGCCGCACTTGGTTTAAAGAGAATGGGAAATGAGAGGGATGCGCCACTCAACCTCTCTGCCTATAGGGCATAGTCCCATTTCGGTCCCCTAAAACAGCATGAATCAGGGTTCTAACCTAACAATTTCTAAGGGTCGGACGTTGGTAAAACTTTTTAAGAAGCCTCCAGTTCTCTAGGACCACCTTCCCATAGCTTCCCTTGATAGCTTTAGTTTTCTAATTAGGTCCTATCACATTTATGTGTGGCATTCAAAATCAGCTTCTTTAATTAGGCATTATAGGGAACTAGGTTCGTTCGCGTAATCTACAGCACTGACACGAAAACAGAGCAAGCAGTCCTTTTGTCAAACAAGTTCATTAACTTATCTTTGAGTTAATCTTTGTCTCCTACCCATACAGGAGAAATTATATATCCCTTCTGCCCAACAAAAGTACCCGATCCAAATCACATGGCACCATAATTTCCATTCATTAGCTAGAATAGGATCTTCCAACGCCACAAACGTTGGGCTCACGACAGTCTTCAACTTCGTTCTAGACTAGGCAAGGGGTGTCCAAAGCTCCACCTAACCCCAAGCGGCCTAGGAGTGAGACATAATTTCCATGGTTGGCATTTTCACCATTCAACCTTCGACTCATGAATCGAGCAATGCCCTCTCGGGTTGAAGCGCAGTGCGACCTTGGAGATAATCCACCCACATAAAATATCATTTCCTTAATTAATCCAATTAGGAATCAAGCACAATCAAGGCAATCGGCCTAATATCATATTCCAAGAAAACATTCCTTTATCCCCATAGCAACTTGTCATCACAAACCCCGGCCATGAATTTACCATCAACCACAAGCACTTCGGATAATCATCTAACCACAATGCAACAAACAGTTGAATGTAAAAGCATTTAGGGTGTTGTTCGATCAACCAACAAAAACAATGGTATTCTTTTCCAATCATTGCAAGAATAGTCGCAATAACCTTTCCATCACATATGTGCTTTCCCCCTTGGGATCAAAGAGTGATTCTATGCAAAATTTACTTAACACTTTGGTTAAGACTCATACGAAGGTCTCATACAACTATGCAAGAATGTAAATTCTAATGAACACTTACATTGATCGACAACCCGACCTTCTTCCCAACAAGTACAAAAGTATCGGTCTTACCTTTGTCTTGGGGTTTCCTAATCCTTGAGCGAACAATCTACTAGCAACAAAGCATATCTCAAAATTTTTTACATAACCCAAAGCAATTTCATTTGAATGCTTTACAAGGAATGATATAGTCCATAGCCTTCTTCTCCCAAGGAGTGTAATTACCTTAGGGATTAATACATAGGTTATAGGTTTATCAATTGGTTCCAGGAATAATATTGCTAACTTTGAAGCCCAAACTAACCTAATTCTAGTGATAATCATGGTCCAACCAGCTTATTAATGTGATAACCTACTTAATGAGTTAGATAGCACCTAGAAAGCTTGCAATGTGGATGGACCAGGCGTTACATTTGCAATTGGATGCTTTGGGTCCGAAGTGCTTCCCTTGGGTTCCATGCGTGTTCGTCTCCCCATGCTTTGACTTTGATATCATCAAACTCCTTAAGCTATGGCTTTAATAGCTCCAAAGACCTCTCTCTCTCTCTCTCTCCCTCTCTGTCAGCGTCCAAGTCATTTAGGCCTTCTCCTTGCTCCTTACGATGGGGGGTAAGCTCGTGGAATGGGTATTGGTTCGCGGGAAAAGGGAAAAAGAACAACGCGTGTGGTCACCCTCTAAGGAGGGGAAGAAAAGGAGATCCTTCAAAAAGTCTATCCTCTCTCTCTCTCTCTCTCTCTCTCTCTCTCTCTCTCTCTCTCTCTCTCTCTCTCTCTCTCTTCTTCCTCTCTCTCCCTTCTCACATGTCTTCTTCTTCTCTCTCTTCTCACCTCTCTTTCTTCCTCTTCTTCTCCCTCCCTCCCTCTCTCTCTCTCTCTCTCTCTCTCTCTCTCTCTCTCTCTCTCTCTCTCTCTCTTTGCCGTATCGTCCCTCTTTTTTCCATTACCAGGGGGGAAGAGGGGTTTGTTATAGGTGTTTGGGGGGTTGGAGGTGTTGAGATGACAAGCTCAACACATGCGGACATTGATGATGGACCGCCTAGTTAGATGGGTCTACACGTCTACACTTAGCATGTTGGTGGTCATTATGACTCTCACATGGCCACTGACTCATTACTTATTATATTCAGGTTGTTACACTTATTTACAGTTGGCATAGTTATAGCGTCAGTTGACTAGTGTAGTCGGTTATGCATTGTTTGACTCAGTAGGCCACTTTCCTTTATGTTGTATCTTATCTATACTTTGTGAACATTGTAAAGTGTGTGAAAGAAGAAGAAAAAATCAGCAAGAAAACGTTTTGGCCTCCATCTCTCTTATTGTCTCTTGAGTGAGCTTCTCCTTGTGCATTCTATGTGTGTTCGATGCAGCATCTTGAACAAGTCCCCCCACCATGCGATTCTTGACATGGTATCAGAGCCGCGTCACTGAGAGAGGCTAATTTCGAAGGCTGAAGTGAAGGAGAAGAAGCAAGGTTCGAGCAAGCAAGCAACGAGTAAGAAGCTCTCCCATTCTTCCACTCTCTCTCTTGGATAGTGCATGTGGAGGCACCGGAAGCAAGGCAGAGCAAAAATTTCAGATTGTAGTGAGATTTGGTGTACGCGAAGAGCGCTGTGTATTCTGCAAATTTGCCATTTAGGACTTTCCCGCAGTTATTTTGGTCATTTGAGGCCGTTTCAGGCCCCATTTTAGAGCCGCAAGGTTGCGAACAATAGTTTCAGGGTACACTGTGACTTCAGCTGTATTGACCGAAAGTGGGTGCACAGGTTACAGATTTCAAATTTGTAAGTTCAAAGGTGTTTATCAGGAATAAACACAAGGTTTATCTGCAAACTGGTTTTTGCAGATTGCATGTATTGTTGAGCAGACAGTGAAAAAGGCTGTTTGGTGTATTGTTGTGCACTTCAGGTCGAGGGTTGCAGAAGATTTGCTTGCTGTTTGGTATTAGTTTTGTTATAATGGTAGAGAACAGTGGAAACCCCATCATTGAGAAGCTCGACAAGAACAACTACCCTTCATGGAAGTTCCATGTCACGAACTTCCTTATTGGAAAAGGCCTCTACGAGTTTGTTTCAGGTGAAGAAAAGGAGCCGGAGGTGAGTGATCCTCCAACTGCAGAAGAGACAAAGGCACAGAAGGAATGGAATGCAAAAGACAAAAAGGTTATGTATTGGCTGTTTGTAGTAATTGACAATAATATGCTGGGACATATTAGAAATGCAGAGAATTCATATGCAGCTTGGACTATACTTGAAAGTATGTTTTCCGTAAATACAAAGGCACAAAAGATTCAACTCAAGCAAGAGTTGAATACATTGAAGAAAGGGAAGATTTCTATAAATGAGTATGCACTGAAGGTAAGGAGCATTGCAAATGCCTTGGTAGCAATTGATGCAATGCCTGATGATGATTTGGTGTCGTCTACCTTGGGTGGACTTAACAATGAAAAGACTTGGAAGTCTTTTGTAACTTCCGTATATATCAGAAAGCCATTTCCAGATTTCGATGAGTTGGTCTCCCTTATGATCACTAAAGAGATCAACATGTAGAGTGAGACATTTGAAAGAAGTGGTGAATAGGTCCAAGCTTTCTACTCCACTTCAGGAAGGGGACGTGGCAGGTTCTCTTCAAGAGGCCGTGGTACAGGACGTGGTAGTGGCAACCAGCAAAACGGATTGAATCAGCAATTTGGCGATATGCAGGTTTCAGGAGGTCGTGGTAACTTTAGAGGCAAGGGAAGCTTTAGAGGAAGAGGTGGATGGCAGAACAGAGGTTCTAACAACTCTGGTATTTTGTGTCACTACTATGGCAAAACAGGTCATATTGCAGCCCAATGTTATGCTAAGAAAGATTATATTCGTAGTGGTAAGTTGGAGCAAGGAAACTATGCATCATCTTCACGACAGAATGAAGACAAAAATGAACGTCTGTTTGTTATGCAGCATATGCTGAATGCTATTACAGGAAAGGGAACACATGATGATGTTTGGTATGTTGATTTAGGTGCATCCAATCATATGACTAGCCATGTAGAATGGTTTGGAGAGATGCAAGATTTGCAAAATGCAGGTTATGTGTAGACGGGTGATGATTCATGCCACCCAATTTTACACATTGGAAAAGTTCCCTTGTCCTTGCATGATGGTAAGACAAAGAGTCTTTCAGATGTATTACATGTGTCATCTATTACAAAGAACTTGGTGTCAGTCAGTCAAATGGTAGAGCAAGGGCTACAAGTCAGATTTAATGCAAAGGGCTGCTTTGTAGAAGACTTCAATGACAAGTGCAGGTTAGTTGCAAAGGGAAGTAAAGTTGGACGTATATTTACTCTGGATGCCGGAATTCCTACTATGAATGCTGCTATGTATGCTAAAGGAAAAGGTGTTGTAGCAGATATTGAAATTTGGCACAAACGCATTGGACACGCAAATGTACAAAGGCTGAAATTAATGCAGTCCAAAGGGTTGGTTACAGGTTTGCCTACATTTAGAGTTGCAGAATTTCATAAGGTATGTGAAGCATGTTAGTTTGGTAAGCAGGCAAGACAACCCTTTTCACATGACAAAGATGTAAGCAAAAATATCCTTGATGTTGTGCATACAGACATTTGGGGGCCTACATAAAATGTATCTCTTGGAGGTAGTTCATACTTTGTCACATTCATTGATGATTGTTCTAGAAAGCTGTGGGTATATTTTATGAAGGAAAAGAGTGAAGTGTTTGAGCACTTTAGAACCTTCAAGGCTGCAGTTGAAAGAGAAACAGGCTTGAAAGTAAAGTACTTGAGGTCAGATGGAGGGGGAGAGTACTTCTCGAATGAGTTTAGTGATTTTCTGAGATCTCACAGGATAAAGAGACAGTTCACATGCAAGTATATCCCACAGCAAAATGGGGTTACAGAAAGGAAAAATAGGCATATTGCAGAAGTTGCATGAGCCTTGATGGCTAAAAAGAATATGCCTAAGCATTTTTTGTCTGAGGCTATTCATACTGTTGTTTATATTGTGAACAGAACTCCCATAACTGCAGTTCATGGGATGACTCCTGAAGAATGCTTTACTGGCAATAAGCCTGATGTATCGCACTTGAAGGTATTTGGCTGTGTTGCATATGTTCATGTGCCAAATGAGCTACGGAAAAAGCTTGATCCAAAGGTAGAAAAATGTGTCTTTATTGGATACTCTTTAGAGCAGAAAGGGTATCACTGTTATAACCCTGTCACATGTAAGTTCAGAGTGAGCAAGGATGTCATCTTTGATGAAATGAGCAGTTGGTATGCATCTAGTGGTGATGCATTGGATGATGATGATGATCATGACACTCATGTGTAGGCTAAAAAGCAAGAATCACGGACTCTTATTGGACCAGAGATATTATCTGGTAGTCCTTGGTCTGGGAGACTAAGGAGTAGCTCTACATCTTCAGGTGCATCTAGTAGCACTACATGTAAAGACAAAGGAAAGAATAAAGTGTCAGATGGCATTGATGCAGTTCTTGATGGAGACTCGATGAGCTTGGCATTCCTTCTGTCAGAACACCAGGTGTACAGAGAGCTCATAGTAATGCAAAGGCTCCATTGAGTGATCCGGTGGTACGCAGGTCTAGCAAGGTCAGATACCGTGTTAAAAGATTTGGTTTTAAAGGTTATGCAGCTCACCATTATGCTTATATGGTGAAACTAGTTGAGAATGTTGAGCCCACTTGTTTTGAGAATGCTTTTGGTCATACTCATTGGGATGCAGCAATGGATGAGGAGATGGCTACATTAGAGGCCAATAAGACTTGGGATCTAGTATCATTGTTGAAGGGCAAGAAAGCTATTGGATGTAAGTGGGTTTATAAGATTAAGCACAATGGAGATAGTTCTATTAGTAGGTACAAAGCTAGGCTGGTTGCAAAAGGCTATGCCCAGACATATGGCATAGATTATGATGAAACCTTCAGTCTAGTTGCTAGGATGGAAACTGTCAGATGTGTGATTGCTTTGGCAGCAACCAAAGGTTGGAGGTTGCAGCAAATGGATGTGAAGAATGCCTTCTTGCATGGTGATTTGTAGGAAGAAGTGTATATGGATTAGCCAACAGGTTATGAAGATTTAGAGCGTCCCACGTATGTGTGCAGGTTGAAGAAGGCGCTCTATGGGCTCAAGCAAGCACCTAGAGCATGGTCTGACAAGATCATAGAGTATCTTGTCAATATTGGCTTTTATATTTATGATGCTGATCACTCACTTTATGTGAGAAAGGGAGATGCAGGTTTGGTCATCACAGTCATCTATGTGGATGACTTGACTTGATTGTTACAGGTGATAGTGATAGTGAGATTGCTGAAGTCAAGGACTTTTTGAAGAAGAAGTTTGAGATGAAGGATTTAGGTGAGCTAAGGTACTTCCTTGGCATTGAGGTGATCAGATGTGATGATGGTATATGGATGTCCCAAAGACATTCTGGCTTGGATATGTTGTCCAAGTATGGTATGACAGCATGCAAACCACTTTCAGTCCCGTCGGAGCAGAATGTAAAGTTGAGTACTGATATTGGGGATGAGATAGAAGACCCTAGTATGTTTAGGAGGATAGTGGGAAGTTTGATCTACATGACCATTACAAGGCTAGACTTGAGCTACACTGTTGGTCTTGTGAGTCAGTTTATGCAAGTACCTAGAAAGCCACATTTGGATGCAGTCAGATGCATATTGAGATATGTGAAGTCCACATTGCATTATGGACTTTCTATGAGGCAGGAACAGATGTACAGGTGTTTGGATACACAGATGCAGATTGGGTTGTTAGTATGTCTGATAGAAGATCTACCAGCGGATACATATTCTCTCTTGGTAGTGCAGCAGTTACTTGGAGCATCAAAAAGCAATCTACAGTTGCTTTGTCGAGTACAGAGGCTAAGTATAGAGGTGTTGTTGTTGCAGCATGTGAGGTAGTATGGCTGCAAAAGTTATTGGCTGATTTAGATGTGCAAGTGGAAGGTCCAGTTGTCATTTATTGTGACAACATGAGCAGTATACAATTGGCTAGGAACCCTGTGTTCCATGCCAAGACAAAACATATTGAGGTACACTACCACTTTGTGAGAGAGAAGGTACTGGCAGGTGAGATTGACTTAGTGTATGTCAACACACAGGATCAAAATAGCTGACATCTTCACGAAGGCATTGGATACAGAGAAGCTTCAAAAATTTTCGAAGCTTACTTGGAGTTGCAGAGACGCAGTTGAGCTTGAGGGGGAGTGTTGAGATGACAAGCTCAACACATGCGGACATTGATGTGATGGACTGCCTAGTTAGCCATGGGTCCACACATCTACACTTAGCACGTTGGTGGTCATTATGACTCTCACATGGCCACTGACTCATTACTTATTATATTCAGGTTGTTACACCTATTTACAGCTAGCATAGTTATAGCACCAGTCAACGAGTGTAGTCGATTATGCATTGTTTGACTCAGTAGGCCACTTTCCTTTATGTTGTATCTTATCTATACTTTGTAAACATTGTAAAGTGTGTGGAAGAAGAAGAAGAAATCAGCAAGAAAACGTTTTGGTCTCCATCTCTCTTCTTGTCTCTTGAGTGAGCTTCTCCTTGTGCATTCTGTGTGTGTTCGGTGTAGCATCTTGAGCAAGTCCCCCCACCACGTGATTCTTGATAGGAGGTGGCACATGTGTGTCCCTCCTTCCCATCGTCATTTTCGTCATCGCCCTCATCTTCATCGACGTCCTCGACATCATCGCCAACTCCAGCTCCGCTGTCGCGCTCTTGCACTTCTCCTTCGTCGACTATAGCTCCCCCTTCCACATCGTCGTCACATTATCTCTCCCCTGTCACCCGTTCGATGACGACAAGGGAGAGTGAAGATTTTTTTAAAAAAAATAAAAGTTTTTTTTTTGGGTTCCTACATGGGACATGGTATTACAAAATCGTCGAAAATCCCTTTTGAGTGAAAAAAAAGTCATAAGTGGATTTGTGGTTTTTTTTTCGCGCCCGAGGGGGGAGGTAGCACACGTGTGCCCCTCCTCTCCATCATCATTACTGTCATCACCCTCATCTTCATCGACATCCTTGACATCATTGCTAACTGCAACTCCGCTGTCACATTCTTGCACTTCTCCTTCATTGACTACAACTCCCCCTTCCACGTCATCATCAAGTTGTCTCCCCCCTGCCACCTATTCGACAACGACAAGGGGGAAGATTTTTATAAAAAAAGCAATAGTTTTTATTCCTTTTTTTTGTTCCTACGTGGGGCAAGGTATTACAAAATCATCAAAAATCCCTTTCGAGTGAAAAAAAAGTCATAAATGGATTTGTGGATTTTTTTTTGCCCAAGAAAGGATTGCTGACGACCCCTTCTCTTGGCGACGAAAAAAAGCACAGGTCCAAGAATAGAGAACATGGAGGAAGAGAGAGTATACAATATATAGTATTTTTTCTAGCCAAGAAGTCATTGACAACCCCTTCTTGGGTTAAAAAAATGAAGCCACAAATCTACCATATACTAATTTTTCATCCAAGAAGGGGAAGTCTTGGTGACGTCTTCTTAGCAAGAAAAAAGTACATATTGCATGCTCTCTCTCTCTCTCTCTCTCCCTCTCCTCTTTCTCATCACTCTTTTACTCTCTCTTTCCCCCATGTTCTCTATTCTTAGACCTATGGTCTCTTTTTCCGCCGAGAAGGGGTCGCCAACAACCCTTTCTTGGGCAAAAAAAATTTCCACAAATCCACTTGTGACCTTTTTTTTTCTCGAGACTTGGGCAAAAAATTACACATATCGCATGCTTTCTCTCTTTCTCCCCCTCTCTATCATCACTCTTTCTCTCTCTCCTCCCATTTTCTCTCTCCTTCACCTATAAAAGGACCCATAACCCCCCAATTTTTCACATTGCAAATCATTTCCACAACTCTCGATATGTGGCTCTCTCTTTGTATCCCTCCCTCACTCTCTCCTTTCTATATAAAAGGACCCCCCCTCTTGTAATTCAAGTTCGTGTTTTCTGTCCCCTTCCCTCGGTGTGGTCTCTCTCTCTCTCTCTCTCTCTCTCTCTCTCTCTCTCTCTCTCTCTCTCTCTCTCTCTCTCTCTCTCTCTCTCTCTCTCTCTCTCTCTCTCTCTCTCTCTCTCTCTCTCTCTCTCTCTCTCTCTCTCTCTCTCTCTGTGTCTATCTCTGTAGGAGAGTTTGTACTTGGATTTGTTCCTACCAGTCTACTGTGCCTATGCATATAACAATTGGTATTTGATGGCTAGAAATCAAGGAAGTAATATATTTACAAGAAATAACCCTAAACCCCTTCATTATGGCCAAATCAGATTTCAAAAGACAAGATCATGTCAACCTTTTGAGGGTGATGAAAGCATAGGAGAAGGTTTAATTCAACAAATGTTTCCATTGTCGAGCTTACTCCTTGAACGAGTGGAAATTCTTATCACCATCATGTATCAAAGAGGTGTGAAGGCTTGTGGCATAAGCAATACCAAGATTGATGTTGAGAAAAATGCAATTGTGCAATTGCCAATGGAATAGACGGTAAGCAGCCCCTCTCTTGATTTTTGTTATGGCCGCTTTATCTCCCCCTCTTACCCTATTTTGGATCATTGTGTGCAAAAAGAGAGTGACGATTAGACAAGTCTCCCGAGGACTCTGATTTTCCCCCACAACCTAGAGTAGGACAAGTTATTATCACCAACAGCATGCAATCGCAAGGGGGGAATCGCTCTTCAAGAGCAAGAGGGAGAGCCACGCAAATGTGATCATTGACATCCACCGAGCTACAAAGCAGCCATTGCACTTGTATGTAGGGAAGAAGTAACATTAGGAGAAGGTGGGCATGCTTTGATGATGCAAACAAGGAAGGACAAGAGAAAGCTCATAGTATTGGAGAGTGATACTAACAAGGAAAGCAATGGCCATCAAAGCATCGAGTCGTTTAGTGCACAATAAGGCCATGGCCACATGAAAAACAAGAAGAAGCGAATGCAAAGAACTAAAAAGGAGTGCATGATAAAGGCCGAGGATATGACCTAGCAAGACTGCTCTTACAGTCACTTGCGATAAACGTATTGTGCAAGCATGCATCAAAGACCTATTGGAAATGTTGATGGTAAGCGCTTATAAGAGATGTTGACATGATATTGATTATGGTTTTTATTTCTTTACGTTGATATGGATATTACTTCATCATTTCATACAAATGCGAACATCCACCTCTTTACCACCCATCCCATTATGACGTTTAGTTTCCATGGCTACAATAAGACAAGTCACATCAAGGCACAAGCAACTCTCAAAGACCTTTTTTAACAATGCATACGTTAAAGGAATGGGTATATTCAAAGTATCATTAAAGACTCCGAGACACTAGTGCAAGGAGATTGATGATACAATTAGAAATAAGTGGAAGCCTCATTGGCTAAAGAAGCACGAGGACTTTTGAGGTAGAAATTAGTGACACAGATTCGGCCTTTTTGTAAAATTGCATGCTTTATGTTTGGGATGGTAACGATCGACTCACAGCATGGATGAATGAGATATGCGCATATGAGTGGCCCTAAATCATAGGACCTTAACATTTTGTAATGTGTTTGTTTCTTACATCATCGTTAACATAATTGTTTGTTTGCAAGAGCCTTTCCAAATGACGTGAGGTAACATATGCGCATTGATTGTCGCCTTGTGAAAGTGTGGTAGAGGGGGAGATTTTGTTAGCTATATCTCATACAAACACGTATGCAGTAGTCTATTTCCTCATATGCTTGGAATGCCTTTGTGCACTAAAGGTCATGTGGATGATGAAATATGCATGAGACCCTAATATAGAATGTAGACATGTTGGCACAAAAGGGGGTCATCTATATCTTGTATCCAGACCTTTGTTTGTGAAGAAAGGATGCTATGGCAAGCTGACCATGCAACTATTTTTGACAAGTTAACTAATGATGTAAAGGCATGGGTATAAGCGCATAGAAAGCCAATGCCCAATCCTACATGGTACAAGGCACCATTGATTGTACTTGCCCACGTTGTCATGTAGAAGGTAGGTAGTTCTTCAAGCTAACTTAATAATGTTTTTCCCAATGCATTTTTTTCCAATGTAATAATGTTGTCCTTAATTACCAAGTGCAAGATGGGTATGATATGGTGGTATGGGCAATCGAATAGAAACGCAGCTCTCCAACTTTGGGTTTAGAACCAAGTGGGGTGAGGCGTACTATAGTGTTAATGAAAAGATTGTCAAGAAAGCATGACATTTGCTAAGAAATGAAGACCTCGGCCTCGAAGAGAAAACAATAGAGAGCAATATTATAACATTCGAGTTGGGTAAAGAGAAAACATAGAGAGCAAATGTTTCACACTATCTTCCATGATTTCAAGCCAGATGAAGATATATAGTCACAAAAGACATCGAAGTTGGTAGCATGGAGGCTTATGTATAAGTAGTTTACAATATCCTTCTTTTATGGCATGTGTGCAACGCTATCTTGCCAATCCATTCCAGAAATGTAATGGTGACTTTGCCTGCCAGGTTCATATACGAGCAGATAAAGGAGGGGGGCATATAAACTCTATCGAGAGAATGTAAGGACTAGGTGGACCTACAAGATGATCAGTGCATACATGAGGATTACCAGATAGAGCAAGAGTGGGATGAGGAGGCATATCGAAGATGCCCTATTTTCCTCAACTATCCAGAAGGTGAATACCCCTCCAATGAAAAAGGTTTGTACCAAAAATACCCAAGGAAAAAACAAACATAAGAGACACAAGGTTCTAGAGCTATGGTAAGTAAAATGAATTGCATTCTTAGGAATGTATTACACTTTGTTGTCTCCTAATAAAGAGGCTATGATGGGTTTATAGGAAACTGATACTAGTAGTTGGGTTGTTGAAAAAAGAAAATAGAAGAGCAAGCGCACACCTAATATTGTTGAAGGAAGACCAAGTAGAGATCGGCCCTCGTTACAAATAAATGTGGTTTCTCCATACCCAAAAGGTTTGATGTTTTAAAGTACTATAGTGTAGACATCTCTTATATTCCTATAGTGAAAATATTTCAATGAATATGAATTGTAACCACCAAACCATGTAGGCCCCTTGATTTATACCTTTGAAGAGCAGATTGGAATCCCAATGATGCAACAAACAATGCACTCAAGCAGTAGATGCAAGACAATTAAAAGTTGCAAGTTTGCCATTTATAACATGTTCATCCATATTGTTCTAAAGAATCTATATTGTTCCATCCCTTGATATATTTCCAATGGACTTGATATGTAGTGGAAGGCACCACCGAGGAGGTCTGTGTCTTTGGCATGGATAGAATAATAGAGCAAGTTCTTCCAGGTCTTGCAATGGAGAGTCTTACCTTATACGCCACTACAGAAAGACACACAACAATGATGAGAAGTGGTAAGGTTGTAATCGAGGACATGGCATCACATCGAATTGACACACATATTACAGAGCATCGAGATAGTAAGCTTGCTTATGTACAAAACTCATGATATGAAGGCACGTAAATCTTGTTCATTACCAAAGTAACAACAATAAGGTTTTTTTAAACTGTGTAGAGGGTGAAAAAACTTAATGTCTTGGATTTGAGGTGATAGTGGACATGGCCCATGCATAGAGAGGTAAAGAAATGATGCTCATGAATTTCACACATGTCGTGATTAGATGACATTAGAGCTTAAAAACATTTTATAAT
This sequence comes from Lygodium microphyllum, assembly GCF_053477565.2. Lineage (NCBI taxonomy): Eukaryota > Viridiplantae > Streptophyta > Polypodiopsida > Schizaeales > Lygodiaceae > Lygodium > Lygodium microphyllum. Next base: position 83,053 of record NW_028229714.1, on the reverse strand, counting down.
TATACGTTGTTAACAATTATGTGTCTCCTTGTGTAGGGAAGGAAAGAATGCAAGAACATGGACTAGCCATACCAGGGGACATGGCAGCTGCCAGTAAATAAGCGTGACTTGTGGTTTTTTTTTTCACAATACAATGTCAATAAGAATTGTCTGTCTTTTTGCAGGGGGATACAATTTTTTTATTATGAATCTATAATGGTGGAGGATATGCCAACTACAAACACTGATAAGCTAGGGTACCTCAAGAATACTATCTACAGTAACATTTTGAATAAAAAAATATGTTGCTAGTTGTGAGGTCATCATGCAGAGGGCCATACTAAAAGTCACGTGGAAGCCCCGTTGCAAGACATTGTCTCCCATGAAGCTATAATGGTGCAAGATGTGCTAGCCACACACACAAGTAAACAAACATGTATCAAAAATATTATCTATAGTAACATTCAGTAAGAAGAATATGTTACTAATTGAGGAGTCCATATGCAGAGGTCCACACTCAAAGTGGCATGGAAGACCTCTTGCAAGTCGTTATCTCTCATGTCGCTACAGTGGCAAAGGTGGAGTGGTGTATTGTTTTGTGCGACCCATTCGAGACAAGAAATGCATTACAAAATGATCAACTAAGTGAGGCATTCTCCTTATTGGTAGAGGCATTGGAGGAGGTTAACCAATAAAAGATGGTCGAGGTTGAGGAAGAAACCACAAACACAACATGCGATACCATGGTGATTCATCTCCTTGAAGATAGTGCCGTGCATGGATTGGGGGATGAAATTTTGTCATGGAACTCCCAAACTAAGGCAAATTCAGTCGATGCCATACATCTAGTTGATTGTGTGCTCAAGGACACAAGGATGTTACTTTTCCTTGCCATAACACATTCCATAGTAGAGCTCATCGAGCAAGTTATGGAGGATGGACACCAACGGCAAATGGAGTTGGGGCAAAAGTATTGGGCCTTATGCATCGCATAGATTGTTCATTGTGAGACACATGTTTGTGTCATCAGAGGTAGAGAGGTGAGAGTTTTAAAGTCATGATATGGTCATGCCGGATATTGTTTACATATCACACTTGTTGGCTTTGTTCAATGAGTACAATTGCTAAAGTTAAAACTTTGTGCTTTAAATATAGGTACATGTGATATATATTCTAGCATACATGTTAACCGTCAGACAAACAAGGTGAAAAATCTGGAAAAGCTAAAGCAGAAGACAAAGGCCAAGGTAAAGTGAAACGGAAGACGAAGGCGCGCTAAGAAAAATCTAGAAACACAAGAAGCGCAGAAAAGTCCTAAATAAGGAAAAAAGGCGCACAAGGAAAAGCGTAAGTCAATAATTTTGTAAAAGAGCGCAAGCGCATCATGATTTAATTTAAGGAGCGTCGAATCTCACCCCTGCAATTTGTAAATATAGATGGGCAGTGGAAAGGAAGCTAGGAAGATAGAATGACAATGGAAAAAAGGGCCTAGGCCATGGCCAGCCATGTAAAAAAGGGGATAAGGGGATGACCGCCCAAAAGGGATTTAGGGTTTTGTATATAAAGTTGAAAAGTGAATGAGAAGCTCATTCTTGTGTGTGGCCAAAAGTGGCTCTTTTCTTCTTCTTCTTCTTCTTGCTTGCTTGCTTCAACTTGTGCTTAAGAGAGGGAGTGTGAGACTGTGAGGGAGTGAGTGTGTGAGGGTGAGGGACCGAGGAGGAGAAGCTCTCCATCTTCTCCTCTCTTCTTCTCTTCTCTTGTCTTGCTCGCGGCAATGGAGCTTGGAGCTTGGAGCTTGAGGATGGAGCTTGCTTGAAGCTTACACTTAGATCGTGGAGCTATCGGAGTGCGTGGGAGAGGAGGTAGCTCAACCGGCACGGAGGTAAGCTCACTACACCCATAGATATGAATGGTGCGTTGGCTATGTGAGAGGTAGCCATCAGTGCTTGGCTTGGAACGCTTGAAATAATAAGCGATCCGTGGGTCTTGGCGGTTGAGCAAAGGCTCCCATATTTTGGTTCCTTGCCGAGACCAACGGATTCAAGCCTTGAGCACTTGTGCGCTTTGAATCGAGCATCGAAGTAAGGGTTTTCCCCGAACCAGTGCTTGAGGTTGATAGGCAGGAAGCGAGGGAGTTTGAAGAGGTATTCGATCTCCTTAGCAAGTAGGCTTTTGGTTTTTTGGATTTGGAAAAGCATGTTGGAGTAGTGTAGTTATTTGATTTGTGATTTGGGTGCATTAGGGTAGGAAAAAACAAAGAAAAAGAAGAAAAACAAGCATTAAGGTTTCTGTTGTCCTAATGGGGCATGAGGGTTTGATTTGGTTGCCGATTTGCAAATTGGAGTTTATTGCCTATTCTAGGTATATGCAACTCTTCCCCTCCATCCCTAGCTTTGATCTGGAGGTGTGTATGACAGGCTATGACCTGAATCGTTTGATTCGAGCGATTTATCGTTGCGCCGGCAAAAATCGTGTCGCGCTCAGCCCGTCTGAGTGACGATGATTCTGGGCCAAGTCCCAGAATTGGCCCTTGGCCCCACTATTACTCGGACCACCTAACTCAGATGCGTCGAAATTCGGCCCTCGACCCACTCAACTTGGATACCCACCACTCGGCACATCTGAATCGACCATTCCGATCAACTTCGAAATTCGGCCATCGGCCCATCTAACTTGGCCCTCGGCCCACTAGGCTACTTGGCCCTCGGATGGGCCGAATCAGGCATTCGGTCCTTGCAATTCGGACCTATTAGGCCGAATTTGGATTTGTCCAAATTTTAACTTGTAGACCCTGAAACTGACCGAGAGACCATATAGAGCCGAACCCACATCATAGATCTATCATTGGGCTGAAATCTAGAGCAAGTAGTTCAAAACTTGGCTCTAAGAGATCCTTCAAATCGCGCATGGTGTTTACCATAATGGCCCTGCCCCCCCCCCCCCCCCCCCCCCCCGGACCCCCGCAAATGCCCCCTCCGCACCTCCCCTAAGTAGGTTGGAGAGAAAATGCGCGCCGTGAGTGATAGGTCCTCCAAATTGGACCCTAGTGTAGTAATGGCTCTACACGAGCATGGATTCTCACTTGCAAAAGAGCAACCAAAAGCCCATACTCGAACAGAGACAAACAGAGACCCTAGAACCTTAATGGGCCAATCTAGCCAACAAGGGCAAAAATGCCACACTGCAAAAAGATGTACATGTTGCATTCAGACTGCATCTGGTCAAAGCGAAAAGCGACAACATCAAGCTACAACACGGAGGATGACTAGATATGACAGTCCTGACGATAGATGCTCCTTGAATAGCACTGCACAGACGATCCAAGACATCAGTGGAGAATCCACATCTGGTCGTGCAGTTGGGGACTCAAGGGCATTTGTCAAAAGGCTTAAATTTACAAGCCAAGATCGGGAAGATGAAGATATAGTACCACCTGCTTATCTTAGGGTCAAACTCACCGCGGAAAGAGAGCACACTGTTGATGCTCTGATTGATAAAGGATCAAATTTTAATATCTTGACCTATGAAGCATGGACCCTACTAGGCCAACTAGAGCTCACACCGACTAATGCAACTCTTAGCCCTTACGAGGGACACCCACAAGCACCCATAAGGAAGTGCAAAATCCTTGCGACAATTGAAACTGAAAGCTTGTCTATCCTATTTCATGTTCCTCCAAATAGTGCTAATTGCGGGAAGAAAACCCTCCTAGGAAGACCCTTCAAAAAGGTGACCAAGTCGGTAGCACAAAGAATACACCTGACACTACTGGGTGTGAGGATAGTCACAACCTTTAGCAAGGGTGACCTCATCGAGCCTCAAGGGAAAGGCAAGGAATGTGCTGACATAATAGTCAAGCCTACTAACGAGAGCAAGGACTTGTTGGAAGAGTTGATACAAGCACATGTCAAACAACAAGAACCAGTGAGTAAGGCCATGCTTGAAATAAGAAGGTCAAGAGACAATGCCAAGGACGGGTTTTGGACTTACAAATATCATAGAAGATCCCAAAAGAAGCCCAAGCCTTATAGACGAAGGCATCGATGGAGGGTCAGCACAATGCCATGATGGATATCCAAAGTGTTGCTACGTGCTCAAGAGTATTACGCAGGTAACCGATGGATTCGGGTGTCAAAACCCCCTACTAAACATCCTTTGTCGGCTAAAGGCCAGATCGTATCAAGAGCAAAGAAACGTAGGAGGAGATCTAAACGAAAAACCAAGTCTCGAGTCAACAATAGTGGAGTGACCGAGCCCCTCACAGTCGAAATCAAGAAACCAAACGGGACCAATTGAAGGGTAGATCCTCAGCCTAGCGTGCTTGACAAACAGATATCAAATGTAATCATTGAGGATACGCAAAAGCCACTAGTGCCCAAGGAGCCTTTGATTCCCCAAGAGGATAGCATGCATCATATGCACAACATTGCTCATGGCAAGGTTAAATGCTCAATAAAGCAAATGGTAAAATCATCTAACAGCCATGAGCAAATCTTCCAGCCAGTGTCAGAGCTACTTAAGAGTCCCAAGTCTCCTACACCCTCTTTCCCTGAATGGACACAGGAAGCACAACAGCAATCATCAAGTGCAGCTGCTCAATCCCAATCTCTATCTCCATCTAAGCTTCCAAATGTCCAAGAGGTAGGACATGACACCATCTGTAGCTCTCGGCCCAAGGATATGCCTGTGCACCCTAATGTGACTAGATCAACTCATGCTCGATCTACACAGGTGAATGCTTAAAGGGAAACAAAAGACATGGCCACTTCCGATCGCCCTAGGGACTTGACATCACAATCCACCAAGATTATCCAGCCCACTGGACTAGCCACTACCACTTCCAATCAGGGATCACAACAATCACAGCCCTTGACTGTGACAACGATCCTTGCAGAACGTGTCCTTAGCAGTTCACCTAAGGGGAGGTGTCGTAACTAGCATCTTTGACAACTCCAGCACTTCCAAAGCACCTAAAGCCTAGGCTTGAGGAGAAACCTCTCAAAGATGTGGCCAAGGAGATGGCTCATCTGACCAATCAACCTACCAAGGCTGTCCAGCAGGATGCAGCTACGTCCCATGAGGATACACCAAAGAAGGGGAAAGCTGAGGCCCAACCAAGCACATCAACGGCTAACCTAGTTCAAGGTCCTGAGTCATTAAGTTATGCACCTTCACTGACCAAGAAAAAGAGGAGAAAACAACGAAAACAACAGCAGTTACAAGTGGTTGTGGACCCCAAGAACATTGAGACCAAGAGCACTGGAGAGCAGAGGAATAAAGCATCGAGTCCATCCACCAATGAACCCATTGATGTCTCTCCTAATAGCGGTGAAACCTCAGACACATCCATGTGTTCTGAAAAATCAAAGCAGTCGTTACCATCAACGGTTGCTTACAACGCTCAATCCACCGACAACAGAACTCGCATTGACCAATCAAGAGTGGATACAACACTGTCACAATAGGGTGACAAATTTATACCAGTCACATCTAAGGAGAACCATGATGCAATAACAAAGCCTCAGGGGAAACATGGAAACCCCAAGAGCATAAGCAATCCTAGAGTTGACCAATCTTGCTCATCTAGGCCTGAGCCCCCAACTATGCTAAAGCCAAGGAAAACTCCTAGAACCTTGCATGAGATAGCAACCGAGCAAGCCCTCGTTGAATATAGAAGTGTCACAGAATGCTTAACTGAGTTGGATGCTAAGCTCAAAGTGTTCACATGTGTCTATGTCCTTGCGGACATGGGTGCATGCCCCAAGGAGCAGATTGAAGAATACTTGCCATTTCCCCTATCTTGGGAAGAGCAAGAACATCTTGACAAGCACTATGACAGGTGTTGGGGGTAAAGGCGCCTCTGCCTAGCCGCTCGTGTATTACTACACTAACAGTCACTGCCACTGCACACTGCAGGTGGCGGGCGCCCCCCGTCACCGTCACTTTATTCTTTATTCTTTTAGTGACAGTTTGAATAAAGGAAGGCCCGGTCACACATTGTGACTGTTGGAGTTCCCATTTCTTGTCTCTCTCTTTCTTGCTCCTGCTCTCCCGCCATAGCTCTCGAGTCCAAGCTTCGGTCCTTCTCTCCCTTTCAACTCGTATCAAAGCTCGGCTTTCGACTCTTGAGCTTGATTCATGGCATTCTCAGCATCCCATCGACTCCCTACTTGCATTGGGTCTCCTTCCTGGCAGCCATATCTGACTCCTTTGAGCTCCCGTCATTCCCCGGCTTTCTAAGTACCTTTCCGGTATTGTTGGGCACCTTCAGGGCATTACATCAGAGGTATTTTATCATTTTCTTCAGGGTTTACTTCAGTTCTCAGGTCTCACAGGCTGTAAACAAGTTGTGGGCAGCCATAGCTCACGCCTCTTGGAGCTTCCTTCACCTGGATCTTGCTTCCAACCTATCAAGGCTTGCTGAGGCTTGGTGTAGGCCTTCTTTGGCCCTCATTTGTGCCCCCTTTGGGCCCTATTGTTGACACGTAGGACAGCAGACCCCCCAGCCAGCTCACGTTTTTTTTGCGCCTGTTTCAAAATCTGGCCCAAAAATCACTCTTTTTGTCATATCTCGGGCATTTGAAACCCGATTCAGGCAAGGTAAGAGTCTAAGTTGGGGTTTTGGCACGCTCCGGACGCGATGCTGATATCGAATTTGCCAAATTCTAATGACAGAATCTTCTGCAATAGATTTTAGGTCTGAGACAACATGTATTTGTATGCCTATGCTTGTTTGGGCATGACTACATAACCGGTTTGATGCTTATTGCATCCCGATTGATTGGGGGATTGAAGCTACATGTAATGCTATGATTTTGGGGCTGGAAATACACAGTTTATAACAATAAATGCATGCTGAATACTCTTGGACTGAAGCTATCTTTCATGCTTTGATATATGCCTATTGGTTCCAGATGTATGTCTTGGGTTGTGCTATGATGTATTGATCATCGAGGGATGACTTTGAGCTTGTCATTGAATTCGAATACTTTTGGAACCTTGAGCTTGTTTCAGCCCGCACTTATTGACATTGGTATATGCTTTGACAGTGATGCTTCTTGGGTTTATGCATACCCATTGCCTACGGCTTGATGCTCATGTCACGGTTGATTACCCTATGCATACGTTAAGCTTGAGTGCTCATTGAAGCTCCACCTTGGATGCATTTTGGATTATCTGGAGTAGTCTTGGATGTTACTTGGCTTGTCAGAGTTTGGATTGGGATGTACTTGATGTCTTACATGCTTATGGATCCTACATACGGATGCTCTACCGCCTACATGTTCGGGATGTACTTTTGATGTATTGTCTTGGACTTATGTCAATGGCACTGTGTCTTGCCTTGGCTTGAGCTCTTGAGCTCGTACATACGGCTTTTGTGCCAATGGGAGCATTCTTGAATGCTTATCAGACATTGAGCAGGTGGTACTTTTATGCATTGAGCCGTTACATGCTATTGAGCAGTTTACAGACACTTGAGACTTTGGGACTTCTTACCTTTTGGGATGATACATCATATGTCTTGGTTCACTGTATGCTTATGAGCTAAGTCTCAGTTTTGGATATGTATCTTTGTGAACTGACACCTACTTGTGTCAAGTTTTGGTAGTGGCAGGAACACTTTGCCCCGTTGACTGGGGGGTGTGCCTACTCACTGGCAAATGTTTGTATGACATACTTGGGTGTTGGATTCATGCTTATCGACCGTCATATGCTTATGCCATGTCCCCATGATGCCGACTTTGGTCTTAGCAATATCCGATTACCTTGGGATCCAATTTTGGCAATGTTAGCTCTCTTTTACTGAAATCTGAAATTTATTACAGCAAGCATATATGTATGGACTGACATGGATTTTTCATGCTGAAACACTCTGAAATGATATACTTTCACTAGTACTTGGTGGGCAGTAGCTTTGGTTTCACTTTCTTCGTCATTTTCCCTCGATTTTGGTGATTTTTTTATTATTTTCTGCAATAAACAACAAGCAGTTTTGAACTGTCTACAGTTTTCTAGCCTGCATTATGGCGAGTTCGTCCATTGATCATGCTATTTTCAACATTACTAAGCTTGATTATACGAATTACTCTTATTGGAAGAGCCAGATTTGGCAGGTGTTGGTGCAAAAATCACAGATCAAACCTTTGAGGTTAAGCGGGCATCCGCTTGTAACTATGCCAGATGAGGAATGGCTTGAGCTTGATGAGTTATGCAAGTCCACCATTGTATTGTCTCTCACAAAACAGGTTCACTACAATGTATTTAAGGAAGAACAAAGTGCATGGCAATTGTGGGATAAAATCAAGAATCTCTATGATAAGAAAAGTCCAGCGAGTCAGATGTACTGGCTGAAGCAGCTTATGGATCTGCCCATGAAGGAGAATGTGACTATGTCTACTCACTTGAGCTAGTTCCATACTATACTCAAGAACTTGACTTCGCAGGACATCACTTTTGCAGAGGATGTCACTCCTCTTTTCTTGCTTGGTACTCTTAATGAGTCATGGGATGTATTCCGCACTGCATTATGTGCCTCTACTGCTACCTTGAAATTATCTGATGTTGAGAGTGCTCTTCTGCAGAAGGGGTTAACCGTAAGAATTTGGATGCCTTTCGTGTGTCGCGTGCTATGACAGTTAGAGGCAGGAATGATGGATATGGAAAGCATGGTAGTGGCAGTGGCCGTGGACGAGATTCTCAAAAATCTCGGTCCAAGTCTCGTGGGAAGTCACGTAGCAAATCCCGTGGCAGGAATGCAGATGTTACTTGTAACCATTGTGGGAAAAATGGCCATATTAGGCCACAATGCCATGAATTGCGCAATGAAAGGCGCAAAGAGAAAGGGAAAGACAAAGTGCAAGATAAGTCTTCTGATCGCAGCATAGTGCCTGCAAAGTCCAGTGTTAAAATTGAAGAGATCAATGTTATGCAACCTGAGGATGTTGATGATGATGATTATATCCTTGCAGCTTCTTCTAGTGCTTCGTAGATGACAGAGATACACTCTATGTATGCACAGTGTTGGCTCTTGGACTCAGGTACATCCTTTCATGTGACACCTTGCTGAGAGTGATTTCATTCATACTGTACTGTTTCGGGTACTGTGCGCTTGGGTGATGACAGCTCTCTTGATATTGTGGGCATTGGTGATGTTAAGCTACAGTTTCCTTCTGGCAGCAATTTTGCTATGCAAGATGTACGTCATGTACCTACTTTGACACGCAGTCTCATGTCAGCTGAACAGCTTGATGATGCAGGTTATCATGTATCTTTTGGAGACTCTGCATGGAAGATCACTCGTGGCAGACTTGTGATTGCAAGAGGTGCCAAGGCTGGCAGGCTCTACCCCTTGATTGTATCAGCTTCTTCCCTTGATCATGTTTTGTCTATGGGTTCTATCCCACATATATCTCTTTGCATGCCCATTTGGGCCATATGTCTTTGAAGGGAATAAAAATGCTTTCTGGTTTGCAGTACTTACCGCCCCTTAATTATGCATGTTTTGATTCATGTGAGCATTGTCTTTATGGCTGGCAGTCTAAGTCTATGCATAAGAAGTCTGGTAGGCCACGCATGAGTGAGCCCTTGGCATTGGTACATTCGAATGTCTATGGGCCCATGCCTTGTCAGTCTATGGGTGGTGCAAAGTATTTTGTTACGTTCATAGATGATTTTTCACGGAAAGTTTGGGCTTATCCCATTAAGCTGAAATCCGATGTCTTGGCTGTGTTTCAGAGATGGCTTGCATTGGTTGAGACCCAGTCTGGGTATAGGCTAAAATGCCTAAGGACAGATAATGGGAGTGAGTATGTCTCACGTGCTTTTGAGCAGTTATGGTGGATGATATGTTGATAGCAAGGAAAGCTCATGATGAGCTAGATACTCTTAAGGCTCAGCTCAAGAAGAGCTTTGAGATGAAATATTTGGAACATGCCACTCACATACTTGGTATGCACATTACAGGCGACAGGCATTAGGGACTCCTCTACTTGTCACAGAGGGAGTACATTCATAAAGTCCTTGAGCGCTTCCGCATGTACGACGTAAAGCCTATTGGCTGTCCATTGCCTTCTTATGTGAAGGTATCTCAGGATGATTGTCCGTAGACAGAAGAGCAGAAGGCCGAGATGGCCAAGATTCCCTATGCATCCGCAGTGGGCAGTCTTATGTATGCCATGATAGCCACTCGTCCAGATATTACCTTTGCAGTTGGTATTGTGGCACGGTATATGGCTACACCTGGCAAAAAGCATTGGGATGCCATGAAGGATATCATGAGGTACCTGAAGGGCACTGCAGATATGTGCATATGCTATGGAAGCCAAGATACAGGCGTCATGGGGTACACTGACTCTGATTATGCAGGACATGCATATAGTAGGAAGTCCACTTCCGGCTATGTATTCACCTATGCTGGAGGTGTTGTTTCTTGGTTGTCCAGGGTGCAGAAATGCACGGTCCTTTCTACTACAGAGGCCAAGTATGTTGCAACCACTGAGGCTTGCAAGGAGGCCATTTGGTTGGGTTGTTTAGTTGCTGACCTTGGTATTGATGCTATTCCTACACTGCATTCGGATTCTATGAGTGCTATTCAGTTAGCCAAGAATCCAGCCAAGAATCCGGTCTTCCATGTGAAGACGAAACACATTGAGGTGAGGTATCACTTCATATGTGGGGTCGTTAAGGACAAGTCTGTTGATCTTGTCAAGATCTCGACTGACCAGAATCCTGCAGATCTACTCACGAAAAGCCTCTCTACAGAGCGCTTTGCCTTCCTCGGGAGGTTGATGGGCGTGGGATGAGATGACGTCTTTCCTCATCCTATTGTACATGTGTACATGTTGTACTGTCTTTTTTCTTTTTCTTTTCACTCCTCACTGGGGCAAATTCGCCTTTAAGTGGGAGGTTGTTGGGGGTAAAGGCGCATCTGCCTAGCCGCCCATGTATTACTACACTGACAGTCACCACCACTGCACATTGCAAGTGGCGGGCGCCCGTCGTCGTCACTTTATTCTTTATTCTTTTAGTGACACTTTGAATAAAGGAAGGCCCAATCACACATTGTGACTATTGGAGTTCCCATTTCTTATCTCTCTCTTTCTTGCTCTTGCTCTCCTGCCATAGCTCTCGAGTCCAAGCTTCGGTCCTTCTCTCCCTTTCAACAGGCTCCTGCATGAACGCATGCGACTCACCTCTGACGAGAAAGCCGATGAACTACGCTTAACCGTAACATTCAATGATATGCTCTGCCAACAAAATCTCTTAGAAATAGAGCAACTAAAGTGACAATCAGAAAGTCAAAGTTAATTTGAAAAACATTGGTTTGAAAACCGCGTTGCAATGGCCAAACTAGGAGCCCGACAGTCTTAGAGGAACGGTTGGCCAAATGGCGGTCTCAAAGAGACCAAATTTATGTGGCGCCGACTTCCTTTTGAGTACGAACTGCCATTCGGGGTATGGACTTAGCCGGAACTAGCCAAGAGAACTCTCTGGCTGATAAGGTTCTCACTGAGGAGGAGCTACATATTGCAAGTAGACTCGGACAAGGTACCATGGTACTTGACGTTGCAAAATACCTGATGTTATTAAGAAGGTTGCCGCGGGTACCTAATGTGTGTGCCACACTCCAGTACAATCATGAGTTTTACAATTAGTTTTTATCCTCACGAAGTGACTTGGATTCATAAATATGTACATAAATAAACAATGAATTTTGTGACCCTGTGTAGATAATATCAACACACACAAGCAATGATAGCCAAGTGCAGGGAGAAGAGTTGGGTTTGACAAGCTGAGCTCCTCATGTCCTCCTCTCACTACACATTTAGAAGTCATGTAACCATTCCCGCCTCCAGATGGAGGGCATGCAACCCTCATTACCACCATAGGAAACCCTGACCAACATCTCTGATGGTGTAGACGGGGTACCATCCCTTTCTATGCACCTTTCCCCTTTCCGGTCTATCCTTTCGAGGATGAGCCCTGCCCCACTCCATGACAACCAGTCCACGCAACTTAGCATAAGACAAGATCTGCTAATGGCTGGAGGCAAAACAAACATCATCATGGGGGCCATCCCTCTACAACAAACACTGCATGCCTCACCTCTCCCCTCCTCGTCATATGCGTTTGATAACCCATTGTATAATCCCTTCCATGTGAATAGTTTTATCCTGCCTCAAGGCCTAATTCTTGGTTGGCATTTTGCAAGGCCCCCTATGGTAGTAGCCATGGACCACATAGTGCAGCTGGCATGCAAGGAAGCTCTCCACCATCGAAAAGAGCATAAGGCACTAGTGCCCCCACCAAAATGCTACGTGCCTACTCTAAAGAGAAACGCATTGAAAAGAGTCCCTAAATGACACTGCCCAGGACGCAGGCCAAAAACCCCCCAAGCCAAGAGGACGAGGGCTCAAGGAAGCACATAGGGTGTGGCAACACCAGCTGTGCAGGCTCCCACCAAACGCTCAGGTACCAGGTGCTCGAAAGAGGAGAGGGCAGCTCGAGACAAGCAGGAATTTGACGCATTGTTTAAAAGCATTCTGAAAACAGTTACGGCTAGGGACTACACCATCCGAGTCCTAGCCGACATCTTCCCTGCCCAGCCTCACAGGAGCCCCTCACTGGCACAACCTCAATCACCTGACCACTCAAACTCGCCCCGCCTCGTGCAAATAGAGTAGCCCCTATGATATATAAGCAGCTTAGCAAAGGCCATCCTACCATAACTTTTTGTCTTTAAATGGTTAAAGGGGCAGGCTCCCCACCTGTATACACTTTCCTTACCTATTATTAATATTTGCCACGTCTTTAACAAGCACCGGAATATACATCACAATTAGTATCATAGGATTTGATAAAGTAATAACTTGATATGATTGCATCTATTCGTTGTACTTGAGGCATGCAACTTGCATATACTCTCATGAAGTGACAAGTGGATGCAGGACGACATAGGTCTTCGTGCAAACATGTTTAATGCCCAAGTCACTGCAAGACCACCAATCTCACAAAGAGCTGCAACAAAGCCACGCTGCCAAAAGAAAAAATCACCCTTGCGAGTGCCCATGTCGCATGGCCCAAGCATGATCTTAACCACTTCCTCTTTTTGGGTTGCACTCAACACCGAGCACTCACGACAGCTGTTACCCCAGTTGTACCAATATCGCACGTTCCAAAGAGGGTTGCAATATCTCAAGTGTATCTCCCCATCTCAACAACTGCTTCTCTAACAACGAGGCTAGGACACAATCATCATTGTAATATCCATTTCCTGAGCCTTCGAAGCTTGACATTTCCCAACCCATTGAAAGGTTGATAGCCTCAACATATTGCAATGGTTGTACTTAGACAAGTCCAAAAAAAAAAAGGAGAAAAGAGAAGAGAAAGAAAGAAAGAAAGAAAAAAGCACAAGAAAAAGAAACGAAAAAGAAAACAGAAAAGGAAAAAAGAAAAGAAAAGAATGAAAAGATACGAAGCACCCGCGATCACAGCACAGCATCTAGGGGTCCTCAAATTAGGTACGTCCAGTGACTTGGTCGGCTGGCTCCGTCCGTAGTCCCCTAGCCCTTTAGCATCACCCACAATTGTTCAGGGCACATCAAGGGTAAGACATACCTAGGGAGTTTGTCTCGCCTATGGTTAGACCTGTCACCGTGACCCATTCGCACGATTCCCTCTTGCACTCTGCCTTAATACCATTGCAATCAATTGTGGTAAGCACCGCACGAATGGCCATGAAAAGTACACCGTCCTCAAAACCCAAGTCCAATAGCTCCCAGCTACCGAAAGTGCGGTGTCCTTGTGTTCAATTATGCTACGTCGTGCAGTCACAACGCAAAGGATGTCTCATACACTTTCACGTGTACTTCTTCTCAACATGGAAAACTTTGCTTCATCCACACATTGTTACAAGGAACCAGCCCGCGGTCTTCTAACTACGTAATATCTAAGTATACATGAGAACTCATATAATATCTGCACCAAAATATATACACAATTTGGGTCCTCAAGTGCAAGACAATACTCTCAGCTTGCTTAGAGTTCGACCTGTCTCCCAAACTAATTGAACTATGTCTTCTGCACGATAGAGAAAACTAGCACTACCCCTAGGGAGAGACCACCATGAGAGGTTTTCAATTGCAGATATTGAAGACTCCAATGAAAGTGTTGTTCGCTCTTCATCGACACCCAACTTTGAATTCTTATCCTTTATCATCCTGCAAGCCCGCCAAGAATCATCATGTGCAGAATCCCCAATAAACCAACACTTGTGCCGGCCATCAATGCAATCCCCAACAAAAAACAACCCTACCACCAGCCACCTAGGCCACCAACGTGCCCCCAACGACCTTCCTCCATATCAACACAAACACTCCTCCACGGCAACCACCGATGTCCCTTCACCCACGTCTTCAATGCAGGCCAAAGCCTGCTACCTATGACGGTGAGTGCCATGGGACTGGGTAATGTTAACAGTCAGACAAACAAGGTGGAAAATCTAGAAAAGCTAAAGCAGAATACAAAGGCCAAGGCAAAGTGAAATGGAAGACGAAGGCGCACTAAGAAAAATCTAGAAACACAAGAAGCGCAAAAAACTCCTAAATAAGGGAAAAAGGCGCACAAGGAAAAGCGTAAGTCAATACTTTTGTAAAAGAGCGCAAGCGCATCATGAATTAATTTAAGGAGCGCCGAATCTCACCCCTGCAATTTGTAAATGTAGACGGGCGATGGAAAGGAAGCTAGGAAGATAGAATGACAATGGGAAAAAGGGCCTAGGCCACGGCCGGCCATGTAAAAAAAGGGATAAGGGGATGACCGCCCAAAAGGGATTTAGGGTTTTGTATATAAAGTTGAAAGGTGAATGAGAAGCTCATTCTTGTGTGTGGCCAAAAGTGGCTCTCTTCTTCTTCTTCTTCTTCTTCTTCTTCTTCTTCTTCTTCTTCTTCTTCTTCTTCTTCTTGCTTGCTTCAGCTTGTGCTTGAGAGAGGGAGTGTGAGAGTGTGAGGGAGTGAGTGTGTGAGGGTGAGGGACTGAGGAGGAGAAGCTCTCCATCTTCTCCTCTCTTATTCTCTTCTCCTCTCTTCTTCTCTTCTCTTCCCTTCTCTTGTCTTGCTTGCAGCAATGGAGCTTGGAGCTTGGAGCTTGAGGATGGAGCTTGCTTGAAGCTTGCACTTGGATCGTGGAGCTACCGGAGTGCGTGGGAGAGGAGGTAACTTGATCGGCACGGAGGTAAGCTCACTATGCCCGTAAATATGGATGGCTTATCAGCTATGTGAGAGGTAGCTATTAGTGTTCGACTTGGAACGCTTGAAACAATAAGCGGTCCGTGGGTCTTGGTGGTTGAGAAAAGGCTCCCATAATACATTCATTCGAATGTTGCTTGCAATGGATATATTCCTTTGGAGTTTACAAAAGACGATATTACTATGAATGAGTGGGTACAAGATACATCAGGATCCCTGCTTCTGTTGAGAGGTTAGTATGAGATTTAATATTGTTAAATTACTGCAAAGATGTTTTATAGATATCTAGTAGATTCCTAATCCCTTACATGAATACCACATGTTGTAGGTGGCATGCAACATGGCAGGGCTTTTGAAGTCCGTTCTTGCAAATATACACAAAAGAAAGTGATGCCATTTTAGATTGCAATGCAGGATGTGGTGGCCTTACGTCGATAGTGCTAAATTATTCCAATAGACAAATTTCATGTATGTATCACTTTGTCAAAGATGGAAGATATTTAAGAGCAAAGGTAACATGTTTACATAAACTTGTACAATATATTGACTGATATGTAGCGCTCCTTTTCGTCATGCCAATACATGGGTGCTCACCTTTCCATACACACATGTACAACTAGCTTCCACAACCCGAAAATTAATTGTGTTTGATGTGAATGGGGTGCTTCTACATAGGTGCTCAAAGCAAAAGGGATCATTATCGATGAAGCTCCTAGAAGTGGACAAGTATTGGGTGACTTTGCGACCAAGGCTCACAAGGTTTTTAAAGGAAATGTCCACATTGTTTGATATTGCCATTTGGAGCTCCATGAACGAAGACAACTTAAGTGAGCAACTCTAACTAGTTAGAAGTGAATGTGTGAAGTCATCAAAGCACACATCGACCTTTGTATTTCAATATGGACAAGGAAAATGCAAAGCAACTCCCACAGCCACTTCTTCTAAAAGCAGTTACACAAAGCCCCTTTTCTTGAAATGTTTTGATGACATTGATTGGCCCCGCATTTCAGCCCAACAATGATACTATTTGTGGATGATAGCATGGAGAAGATGCAGAGGAACCCATCCAATGCCTTTATATGCCCACCCCCATTTGAGGAAAATCCCATGGACAATCCTCCTGGAGCACATGCTTCCCTACTTGATCAAGCAAGCATGCTTCCATGGTTCAGTCCTAAAGTTTGTTGTACGAATCATCAATTCCACCCTCCAGCAATGAAACTTAATTAATATTTGATGTGCATGATGAACATGTATTTTCAAAATTATTTGATTGTGTTGATTTACAAGCGCAATGAAATGAGGATGAGAGAGAAGAGGAGAAAGAGAGAGGAATGTGCAAGTGAAGGAGATTGTGTACATGCATTTGCTAAATTGCAATACTATAAGATATATAAATAAAGCATATACAAAATATCTAGGGAAGGGTGGAGTGTAGATACATGCACGCATGTGAATGTATATGTGCGCAGTGGATTGAGCAAAAATGAGATAATATTGTTGTCCTGATATTAACTATTCGAACATTGTGAAAAACAATAGATAGTGTACATTATTGCAGTAAGTGTAACAAAATGTTTGATATCGTATCCTCTTGTAGTAAGTCCACACAAAAATGCTCAATTGAAAGTAGCAAAAATATGTGTGATATAGTTTCGCTTATGTGTGCAACAATGAAAGTGATATATCAAGGTGTAATGGCAAATCATGCACATAAACACGAGAGATACATGAATATATATATGCATGTGGGAGAAACAATGTCATATTCTTTTTGTCATGATATTAAAAACTAAAAGTGTCTAAGACAATGGACCTCATGCAAACCCTTGACCCTTGCAAAATTAAGAGGGTTGTGCAAAATGGATGGATGACCCTTGCAAAATTGAGAGAGAGAGAGAGAGTGTGTGTGTGTGTGTGTGTGTGTGTAAGAGGAGGAGAAAGAGAGAAATTGCTATTTGAGATCGAAAGGGAGACAGAGACAGAGACAGAGACAAAGAGAGCGAGAGGAGGAAAGGAGAGAGGGAGAGTGTGTGTATGTGTACGTCTTTATGAGTGACACAAGGGGAGAGAGAGAGAGAGAGAGAGAGAGAGAGAGAGTGTGTGTGTGTGTGTGTGTAAGAGAGGGAGAAAGCGAGAAGTTGCTAATTGAGAGAGAGTGTGTGTGTGTGTGTGTAAGAGGGGGAGAAAGAGAGGAGTTGCTATTTGAGAGAGAGAGAGAGGGGGGAGGAAGAGAGAGAGAGAGAGAGAGAGAGAGAGAGAGAGAGAGAGAGAGAGAGAGAGAGAGAGAGAGAGAGAGAGAGTGTGTGTGTGTGTGTGTGTGTGTGTGTGTGTGTGTCTTTGTGAGCAACATAAGGGGAGAGAGAGAGAGAGAGAGAGAGTAAGCGAGAGAGTATGAGAGTGTAAGAGAGAGAGTAAGCCAGAGTGTGTATGAGTGTAAGAGAGGGAGAAAGTGAGAAGTTGCTAATTGAGAGAGAGAGAGAGAGAGAGAGAGAGAGAGAGAGAGAGAGAGAGAGAGATTGCTACATGGGACTAGGAGAGATAGATAGATAGATAGATAGATAGAGAGAGAGAGAGAGAGAGAGAGAGAGAGAGAGATTGCTACATGGGACTAGGAGAGATAGATAGATAGATAGATAGATAGAGAGAGAGAGAGAGAGAGAGAGAGAGAGAAGGAGAGGAGGAAAAATAGAGAGAGAATAATTGGTGGGAGATGGGGGACATATAGAGAGAGAGATAGAGAAAGAGAGACATGTACTTGAGGTAACTAACATGGGTGGGGATGATAGTGGTGGAGGTGGTAGTGACAACGACAGTGGAGGTGGCAATAGAGGTGGTGGTGGTGGTAGTGGTGGAGATGGTGGTGGAAGTGGGGGGGTAGTAGTGGTACTTGATATATACCTAAGAGAAGAGGAGGAATAAGTGGACTATGCGGAACAAGAAATGGAGGTTGCCTAGAAAAGCTCACTTCTCACATGCACTCCCTCTTAATGGTTGTATTTACTTTCTTGTAGTTTATACACATATAGATTTTGGCATTCTTCTTGAGTACTACCACAATGGGAGATACGCAATCTAAATGATTGATTTTATAAATGAATCCCACCTTGAGAAGCTTGTCAAACTCTTGTTGTATAAGATGTGCATATCTCAAGTTTATTGGATATGGTCTTTGCTTTGTTGGTTTAATGCTCAAATCCGTTGGGATGGTGTGTGTAAGCACACGTGGTGGCACTCCCTATAGGTCATTGTAATTCCAAGCAAACATATCTCAAAATTCTTTGAGAAGTGAAAGTAGTTTTGCCTCATCCTCTTTCGCAAAGTCATTGATAATGTATCCTCGTTTTGTAGGTTTTCCTTCATCAACAAGATTCATCTCCTTAACTCTTGTTAGTCCTTCGATTAATTCGTTGGATTTTCCTTCATGTTTTGTTCCTAGTAGAATGACCACACAGTCCCCCTTTTTGAAGCAAATAAACCCCTTTGGGAGATCTTTTGGCTTCTTCTAATTCTTCTCATCAAAATTTACATTCTTTTGGTTTTTCTTCAACCTCCTCTACCTCGAATGCCCTGGTAATTTTATATTGGATCGCTTAGCTAGAGTGGGCTATGGAATCTTTGGGTCAAAGTTTATGTTATTGTCTAACTCTGAACTTTTCATTCTAATTCACTAATTGAGTTCTCATCATTGTCATGCACTTCCTCGATTGCTTAGCTTGGATAATGTTTGGAAGCTAAATTCCTATTTGTTCATGATTGAGCACTTCCAAATATTCAAGCCATTTTAGCTTTGATAGCTCCTCCATCCACAATTAGCATGTCCACCTTTTTGGGTTTGGGATCTACCAAGATTTGTTTGATTGTATTGCCATCTAAATCATATTCTCTAGATTTGTTATCCTCATTGCCTTTAGTTCCACCATCTATGAAACTTTCTTTAGACTCACCACCATCATCTTGTTCTTTTGATTCTCTTTCCTTCATCAAGAATGTGACCAAATTGCATGAGAATCAAACAACACCTGGTGTAACCTTGTCCACTTCCACTCATGTTGTTGAAGCAACACTTTGAAGACCAAAAAATTTACATCGAGGTTGTCCTTTAAACACCAGTACCATTGAGTGAGAATCTTTCTAAACTTGCAATGATTGGTGGGAATATTAGGTCTCACAATATTAGGTCAAAAATTTCTTGGGATTATCATGAGGACAGGCGTTGTAAGTTTGGAGTCACTAGGATGGATTAGATGGGCAAAAGGCTTGTCCTCATCAGCTTGACTTAGTGTCTCGTTTTCTTTCATGTACTCCTCTTCTTTTGTGAATGATAAGTCGATTGTGCTCAGGATGTCCATCTAATCTTACTCATTGTTCAGGCATGGCATGTATTTGTTTAGGGGCTTCATGGTGGCAATACATCTTGCATCTCCTTTAAGTATGTTCAACATGGCATCAAGGTCAGCGGGGGCATCGTTTTTTAGCTTTTCATTTCTATCCTCACGATGTCTTGCCAGTTGCCTAAGCATACCAGTCCATTACCCCAATTCTCACAATGATTAGGTGTTCCATATCCAAAGGAGACCTAGAAGTAAGTCATAGTTTACTCCCTTCATTACTACGAAGTTTACTATGAAGTTTCTACTCATGATTTTAATGAGCTAATATTTCAAATATGTTGAGCACTCTAACCTTGTAACAGTCAGCCAATGTTAAATTGAAAAGCATGTTTTTGATAGGTAGATTTCCCCAAACTTATTGCACTGATTGGCTTGCTATACTGAGTTTGGCACTAGTGTCTATGATCCCTCATCTCAACAAGTCACCTAGAGCCTCCATGGGAAGAACAATGTGACACTCAACGGTTCCCAAAAGCTATTGACCCCAAGAGCTCTTGGAGAAGAGTCAAATGCTTCAACATATGCATTGTTTCCATGAGTCTTATGGATTGGTGGTTCTTGTGGTTCCACCTTGCCCTTTATCCAACCTTTAAAGGCTTTCCAAAGGTTAGAGATACTATGCATCAATAGCCCAAGTGCTATTATCACATGAGTTGAGAGTAGGGTGGCAACAAGGCCAGACTCCACATTTTTGCAATGAAACCATTAGTTTGGTAGATTCCTAGACTATTCAAGGCTTGTGATGCTCTGGCTCCCTCTGGCTTCTTGTGGGATCAAAGGCTAGCCTTTTTGCCTCAATCCCTTGTCTTGGGTTAGATACTAGTGCAGTGCTCAACAACCCTACACCACTGATGTTTAAACCAGGGTTTGGTGCTTGCTCATCTTGTTGAGCTTCTTGCACCCACTTCTTGGCCTTCTTAATCATATGTAGTTGTCATTCTTGGCATTGGGATATTTCTTGATTTCAGAGGCTTCCAACTTGTTGATGTGAGGACAATGGTTGTGTTCTCAACACTGGACACAACTTTATTTGTCAATTATGTTGTAATTCCTTTGGTTTGCAACAAGAGTTTTTCTGCTTCTCTATTCCTTCTCTTCTTGGCATTCTTTTTCCCCATCACAGATCCATTGGTGGCAGGTGGGCATGGGATACTGACACCATTTTTTTGCCTTAGCCCTCATAATGGCATTAACAAGTATGGGGATAGTGTCCTCATTGTGAATCATATGTAGTCAAAGAACATGGGAGGCACATATAGGACGATGGCTTTACTTGTGTTGGCCTTCTCCTAGGACACTCAAAGTACATATGGTTATTCCACATTCGGGGCATCGTTGGTCTACTTAACCATTGTTGGAAGGTGCTACTTTTTGGGGATGTCTTGAGGACACGTGACTTGGCTACTCACAATCTTAGCATTTGATGGGATCCTTGTATTAGGTTAGTGCTCTACCTCTTCCTCACCCTAATATCATGATCGGAATGGGCCAGTAGTCCATGAGGACTATGTTACCCTGCTTGTCATAAGTCACATAGGGATTTGAATTTTCCTTGTCCTTGATCAACTCCTCAATGTAGTGTGCAAGAGTGTCGCTTGGAGGATGTGACTATTGGGGCTAGACGTTGAGGTATTTATGATGGGTTAATCTTTGCTATTTGAGTTATTGGCTTTTGCCCATGGGGGGCTTGTCAAGGATAGTTGTTGCGGCCTAGGGTAGTATGGTGCACTATTTTCTTATTGGTATGGGTTGTTATTGTACAACTATGCATAGGGTAGGCATCTTGGATCTTGACAATAAGTTGCATCATGCCCCATACACCTACAGCTCACACAACCACGTGGAGGTTTGGAGCATTCATATGGGAGGTGGTCACCCCTGTGCATGCACTGAATGCTTGGCTGATAAGGCCACCATTACTTTAGGGCATCTATCAGCTTTGCTAGCTCAATCTAATGTTGCTTAAATGCAGCAAGCATTTCCTATGCTACACTCATCTCAACATTATTTCAACTACTTGTGCCTTACGCACAACTGAGTTTTCGTATTTTTGGCACATGACAATTGCAAAATAATTATTTGGTGAGTGCTAGTGTTCAAACAGGCTTTTTGCTTTTCTCCAAAAATGTGTGTTGTTTATGTAGGTAGCCAATGTTGCAAAGCTTCTTAAACCACACAATAGTTATAGTCTTTAAGGGAATGTAAGTTCCCAAACAAAAGGTTTTTACAACTTGACAATTTTCACTTTACTACCTTGATAAATTAGCTAAAGAATTCTCTTCCTTTTTTCCCGTTAAATTTAAATTTTTATATTCTACATTAATGGATTGTCACGTTGATAGTTTTTCATGTTGACAGGCTTTTAATGTGGGCAAGTCCTTGTTGACAACTTTGTCATTGTTGATGAGTTTGTCGACAAGTTTCTAACATTAATGAGTTTCTTCTTGGTGGTAGATTTCTACCTATTTACAGGTTTCTAGCCATTGATGATTTTCCAACTATTCAAGGGTTCCCTTGTTGCTGATAAGTTTCTCTTAGTTGGTGGGTTTGACGAGCTTGGTCTCAATGTTGACGTGGTTTTGTCTTTATTGATGATGAGTTTGTGAATGTTATGTTGACAAGTTTCCCTCCCATTGAGAAATTTTGAGCATTGACAAGTTGTGTGTGTTGGCAAGTTTCTATGACGAGTTGTGTTTGATGTTGATGGATTTTGCATTGACAAATTTCAACAAGTTTTGTTCTGTTGATGAGTTTCTAATAATTGACATGTTTCTAACATTGACCATCAATGAGTCTCGAACTGTTGATAGGTTTCCTTTATGTCATTAGTGAGTTTGGAACATTGATGAGTTTGTATCCATTAACAAATTTGTCACTTTCGACAAGTTTGATATTGAAAACTTTTAGTTTGGTGTTTATAAGTTTTGTTTCACTTTCGACAAGTTTGATATTGAAAAGTTTTAGTTTGGTGTTTAAAAGTTTTGTTTCAATGTTGATGGGTTCAATGTTGGCACAAAACTTATAAACACCAAACTAAAACTTTTCCATATCATTGATGAATTTGTATCACATTGATGAGTTTTGCATGTTGATGAGTTTAAGTTGGTGTTGATGAGTTTTGCATTGATGGGTTTGGTTTAGTGTTGACAAGTTTCCCTATGTTGATAGGTTTTCTACTTGTCAATGAGTTTCTACCCCCATCGATGAGTTTTCACTTGTTGACAAGTTTTGAGTGGGGTAAGTGGACTGAAAACTGGCAAGATGGTTACAAGGGAATCTTTTCAATATTTTAATGCGAACAACCAACCCTAGAAGGACAATTGAACACAACAGACTCCTTTCACAACCGGTTTTTGTTGCAACCAACTTCAATCAATGCCCCACACAATGCTATCCACTTTAAGATTTATGCATGGTGCAAGCACTTCATTTAAAAAATATTAGATCATGGATGGTGTGAAATCTACCTTTCTCATTTTCTTGGTAGCGTGGCAACTCCTCCTCTTATCGACAATGGAGTGGCAATGAGTCCTCTTTCAATGGCAACTTTGTCTTGTGGCAGTGGCGGTGGCAGTGTTGACAGCAATGAATCTTGTCAACAACTCCTCTTGTAAGTGATTGCTACTTTTCCTCTACCTCTCTACCACTGGTGGTTCCTCCTTCCTTGTGGTGGCTTTTTTGCTCTTCCTCTTGTTGGTTCTTTCTTATACATAAGAGAATCTTTCTCCTCCATGGTGACACAGATGCGGCAATCGATGGTGGGCTAGGTAGGGAAAATAGGTGGAGAGAAGATGGAGGAGAGAGAAAACATGGCTTTTGGTGGTAATAGGAAGAGATGGTGGGAGGATTGCATAGACAAAGAAGGTGGAGAGGGAGCGTATGCAAGCAGTGGAGATGGAGAGCAAATGGGTAGAGAAGGTGGAGAGAGAGCATGGGGGTGGAGGTGGTGTAGGCAGGCGGTGGTGGTGAGGCATAGGCTGTAGGGCACAAGGGGGGTGATGGAGAGGGTGCACACGAGGTGAGACAAGCCGCAAGGATGGAGGCAGAGGGCAAAGAGAGGAAGGGTGCCATGGGTGAAGAAGGCACCATCAAAAAGGGTGGAGAGGGCACAGGTAGAGAGGGTCCCGGTGGGTGCAAGCGGGGGAGTGCAAGGATGGAGATAGAGGGTGCCAAGGGTGGAGGAGAATGAGAATGAGGAGGTGTAGGGAACGAGGCACAACAATGAAACAATGGAATTAAATAAATGAATAAAGGAAAAGTGGAAGCTTAGCCCCTATTCCCCCATGGAATCGAAACTCTTCTCCTCTCAATAGCTAACCGAACCTTCAAGGTTTAGGCCCCCTCATGTGTGCAACACAATGCCCCTCATATGGTCTATTGTGTCCCTCATATGGTCTAACCTATGGTGTATCAAGCACACTTACCTTCAATTACCATGTTGTAGTTGCAAATGGATGGCCGTGGGATGGCCATGTGTCACTCCATGACCCATACACAATGCTCCTTGCTCGCTACCTTGCTTCCATGGTTGCTATGCGTGATGAGTTGTAGATAAGTAGAAAGGAAGAAGAGAGAAAGATGGCTTCACACACACATCCCTCACCCCCTCATACTCCCAACCTTACACACACACACACACACACACACACACACTCTCTCTCTCTCTCTCTCTCTCTCTCTCTCTCTCTCTCTCTCTCTCTCTCTCTCTCTCTCTCTCTCTCTCTAATATGGAATGAGAAGAAGAAGATAAGGCCAGAAGGGAAAAAGCTTCTCTCCTTGTCCCTCATTATCTCACACTCCCATCCTCTTTTCCTCTCCTTCACACTCACATGAACCACAAAAGAAGATAAGAGAAAAGTTGCCACACACATGAATGGTTTTTTCATTGGTTCTCATCCTTTTTATACACCCATTTTAGGGTTTTTACATTTTTTGGGCACCTAGCCCACTTTTGTGGCTCATGACCACGAAATTTGCATGCACCTTAGTGTTCATATGGACTCACTTGGGTATTTCCTAAACAATAATGTGTGAATTTGAATGGGAGTGAGCCTATGCTCATTTTCAATGGTCGATGTCTTTTATCAAAAGGGTAATTACATGACATATGATCCCAAAAAAGGTATAGCGCACATTTAGTGGATGCTTCCACTCATTGCATGCTTCAAAGGGTTAACAACATAACCACAAACTGAGGAAAATATTAGTAATTGAAATGCAAATGCATTAAAGCTATTAGAGTTGATATCTCCATTAGAATTTGATGGAGCTCACAAGTAAGAGACGACATGCATAAATACAAGAAAATGCTAAAATCCCCTCTCAAATCGTGGGAGTGGCTAAAGGCTAATGATATGGATATGATGAAGCATTGAAGCTTGAGACAAAAACATCAAGATGTCCATGGAAGTGCTTGCAATATGACAATAAACACCCTCCAACTAGGACTCCAAAATTCACTCTCAAACATAGTTGTATTGAACCTCAATGTGCTTCATGCAAGCATGAAACACTAGGCTTTTTATGAGAGTAGGAGCACTTTTGTTGTCAACCCATTATAACCCACATAGATCTCCTCTTAAGGATTTGTTAAGGAATGTGAACTTGATGTCCAATTATCTCCCAATTAATAAACAAGCTAGTGATAATGGGTTATAAGAGCAAGAATAGTTTCAATGGTAGACATTCGGGTAGTCTAAGCAGAGGTCTTTGAGTAATCCAAACTAGCCTTTGAAGCGAAACCTTGATAACAAGCGTACCTTATGCTTGTTGAAGGTGATATAGTAGACAAGTATTTGGTATATAGACCCGTTTCACACCAACAACTTTCTACCTTAGTTGCCCTAGAACCAACTCCCCTCATTTCACTTGATAGATTCAAGCTCATCCTAATAGCATGATGCCATATCTCTTGTACAAGAGCCCCTTAAAGAGTGGTAGTCTTTGCCCTCCAAGATTTGGGTCGTGAGGGCATAGTGAAACATCCACTTTGCTATAATTTGGTTGAATGGCAAGGGCCCTTTGGCATCTTTAGAAAAGAGGTAACTCCAAAATCTTGGATGAACTATTGAAACCATCGAGGGATCACATAGGGTTGCTCATCCTATGAGGAAGGCTAAGAAGACTCTAATAAATGTTGTGCACCTATATTTGAAATCGGCTCACCCTATCATGGGAAAGAGGCTCTCAATCTAGTGGTTGGATGTCCCTCAAAAAGACTAAGGGGTAGGAATGGAAGCCATAGGAGGAGGGGGAGGTGAGCGAAGGGGAGGTGGGGGTATTGAAGAAGATGCTAAGAGGTAGCTCAGAAGAAAGGAGTGGTGTTGGGGTGGGGGAGAGAGAAGAGTGAAAGAAGACCCACTTACTTAAAGACCATCAAGGGAAGTGTTTGAAAGCAGGCAAGGTCCTTATTGAAGACAACATCCCAATGTCACCACGTCACCTTTCACAATCAATGCTATAGCTCCCTCCCTCCCTCCCTCCCTCCCTCTCTCTGTGCCACCACTATTGGGATCATAAAGTTTGTAACATTTGGATATGTGAGTATAGCCAACGAGCACACACCCCTTGGACTTTGCATCAAGTTT
This sequence comes from Lygodium microphyllum, assembly GCF_053477565.2. Taxonomy (NCBI): domain Eukaryota; kingdom Viridiplantae; phylum Streptophyta; class Polypodiopsida; order Schizaeales; family Lygodiaceae; genus Lygodium; species Lygodium microphyllum. Next base: position 56,848 of record NW_028229714.1, on the reverse strand, counting down.
TCCCATATTTTTCTTATCAACATGGACATAGGCATTGCATTCAAAGCAACAAAAGGCTTTTGTCTAAAGAAAGCCTGATAGGGAGTCATATCCTATAATGCAACAATCGATGACATGTTGTGCATACGAATTTCAATGGATATAGCTTCAACCCAAAGGGTGTGGGATAACTCTTGGTACCCTACCATAGATTGAGTCATCTCCAACATGATTGAATCCATCACTCCATGACACTATTCTCAAATGGTGGATAGGTATGATAGAACTCCAACATGATCCCATGCAACCTATAAAATGTATCAAATTCATTCGAGGTAAAATCTTCTCCAAGATTAGCTCAAACTTCTTGAACCCTAAAGGTTGTCTAGTTCTCTGTGAAAATCTTCCACTCACTAGGGAATAAGCCTTTGATCTTAACTCCAAAAAGTAGGCCCAACCAATAGCATAGGGAATAAGCCTGTGATCTTAACTTGAAAAAGTAGGCCCAACCAATAACATAGGGAATAAGCCTTCGATCTTAACTCCAAAAAGTAAGCCCAACCAATAGCATAGGGAATTTGTCTTCCCCTAGAAGATATTGTATTTCAAAGATGAAAGGTGTGACAAGTTTGTCACAACCATGTCTTTAAATGAAACCTTCTTGGTAAGAATGCTAACTCATCCCACATCTCCTTCATCTTGTTGATGTGGCCCTTCATAGTTGCGGAGTTAGCTACATATAGTTGGCATAACCTCATCTTTAGGGTCATGTGATTGGCAAAGTTACGAATATGGTAAAGGGATGCCAATGAGTCCATAACTCAATTGCAAAGTGTAGCTCATGAAGAGAAAGGAATGGGCTTGAGAGTTCAAGTAGTCCAAAAGTGCTGCAAGATCCAATGTAGAACAATATACGGGGATTCATTATGGGACAAGCCCCATAACTCAAATGTATCAAGTATACACTCCAATTTCCATGACCAAAGGGAGTAGCTAGAGCCATCCAAATGTACTTTCTCGAGAAGAGAAGAAAGCATAAACACCTAAACAAATGGGCCTAGAATAGTTAGGGGATGTTCCTCAGTGACTTCCAAGGTAGAAACATAAAGGGAGTGGGGTGGGGATGGAGGCATGATCATAGTCTAAAGCACACTCCAATCTTTGATCTGCTTCAGATCTTAGATCTATTCAGTCTTCACAATGATCCTCTTGATCTTCTTGATTGTGACATTCTTCTTGATGATCGTCTCTATCCTAGCATATGTACCATTGGTCTTCACAATCATGATCTTCACTTCTTCGGTCCTCACGATCATGTCAATGTGACAATCTACTCGATTTTACCAATCATACCGATTAGCCTTTGTCCTTCAATAAGACTTGCAAAAAAAGCAATAAGCACACAAAAGTTCCTACATTTTGGATGATGGGTGCTTCGGAGGGGAAATACCTCCTAGTGAGGGGAAAAAGTGTCTTGATGGTCTTGAGTGTGTGCTCACATATATGACTACCAAAATCTGGTAACCACTCATATAATTCATTTGTGATTTTTCTAACATGGGAATGCGATGCTTCTAGATCACGATCATGAAAAAATCATCACTCTTTGGAAAATGGAAGGCTAGGTGAAGTTGTTCTAATGTCAAATAGTTTGGAAATAAACATTCTTGCTAGGTTAAAGTACTTAAATATACTCTTTTTTGTTAGTGGTTGGTAGTAAGAGTAAGAAAATATAAAAAACACAAGTTCACCGAGCAAAGATATTCTAGGAGCTTTTCAAATAACAATGGCTTAGTGTTAAGGAAAAGTTCAATTTAGGAAATAAACCTTAGATTCTTTGGTATAATTGGAACAAAATCTTAATAATCATTCTTGAATCCAGTATTTGAAAATTCACCAACATGTGAAGTAATTATGTGGATTTCATTTTGAAAATTGTATGTCGTAAAGATGGTTATATATAGAGCCATAGGCTACTATTATATTGCCTATGAAAACCCCTTCCACCATGTTGTATGTACTTGCCACCCAACTATGAGTGTTCACAAAAAAGGGCATGCATTTAAGTGCCCATCAGAGGATTCCAAGGCCAATGTAGTGCCGTCAACTTTCAATATGATCAATCTTTATAGATATGGTGTTTAAGTTTGATTTCTCATAAGAAAATTTGTTACAAATGATGTTGTTTTAAAAAAACTTACTTGAAAATGAGCAAAAGAAACATAGTAAACAAGTGCAAATTGAACAAATCAAGTATTTGTTTGGTGCCTTTTGCCAATTAGATGGATGGAAAATGTGATTTTACCTAGGGGTGAGGATTACATAAACTTTATTAGCCCCATACCTTTGTACCCCAGTGTGCACAATAATTTTATGCTACAATAGGCAATATAAAATATTACTCAGGTTCTTTTTTTTGTTAAAAGGCTTGAAATTCTAAAGATGCTGCAAGGGTCTACCCAAGGTGTAGACACCCACATGCTCAAACCACTTGAGCTACAACCCTGTTGGCATTTAAGCGAGGTTAAGTGCATGCTTTGCCAGCAATTCCTAAAGACAACCTTAAAGCTAACTATTTTAGTCCTCATTCCCATAATAACAATATATTTTCTTTATTTTTTGATACCATGAAATTCTTGAGCAAAAACGACTCCAATAATGCTTCATTCCCAGAATAGCAATATATTTTCTTTATGTTTTGATACCATGAAATTCTTGAGCACAAACAACCTCGATAACGCCTAGTAGAGCTAGGGCACACTCAAGTAAGTGGAATTGCGTGTTTACTTTGGCAAGTTCACATGTTGCAACCATACATAGGTTCATGAAACTTAATGGAGCCCAAGTGCGGCAAGGAGAGAGAAGTCGATGTGAGAGAAGTAAATGTAAAGCAAGAGAATTCGAAATTAGCGCACCAATAGCTAATGAAAATGTACCATGTAGAAGTCGATGGAGGACCTCCATTTTTGGAGGTACTTGATTGATTGGACTCATTCTCCAAAATCGCATTGATAGTGGCCTTTGATGTCATCCAGGTTCATGGCATCACAGACACATAGTATTAATTGGTGACTCTATGATCAATAAACTTGTGTGTGGCATAGCCCTTAACGAGGTTAAGTGCATGCTTTGCTTGCAATTCCTGAAGACAATCTTAAAGATAACTATTCTAGTCCTCATTCCCAAAATAGCAATAGAGTTTCTTCATCTTTTGATACCATGAAATTCTTGAGTAAAAACCACTCCAATAATGCCTTTTACTATAAATATCTCATGAATAATATTCTCCAAATCGTAATCATTGTACCTTAAGGTAGCAAATTAACACATATGAACTCTTATTTATCTTATTACTATATTATTTTAGCTATAGGTTTGGAAAGCCCCGAACCTCCAAAGGGCTTCCCGAATCTACCCCATTTTCCAAACCTCATTTCTTTAATCAAAACCCCCTCCCCTCCTCTCTTTCTCACGTGTAATATCTCATTTTCTCTTCCCCTTCCCTTTTTTCATTAAAGCCTTCCCCTCTTACCTCTCTTTTTTAAATTAAAACCCCCTCCCCTCCCTCTCTCTCATGTGTAGGGCCTAGGTTCTCTCTCTCTTTCTCTTAGATTAAACTTTTTTAATTAAACATTTTAAAAGCTTTTTTTAATTTAAAGTTTTTCGAACATAGTTTTTCACACACTTTGAGAAGAAGAAGAAGAAGAAGAAGAAGAAGGATAAAAAGAAGAAGACACAGAGAGAAGGGGGAGAAAGAGGAAAGAGAATAGTCATTTTTTAATTAAACATTTTTCTTCTCCCCCTCCCCCCTCTCTCTCATGCGTAGGGCCTAGGCTCTCTTCTCTCTCTCTCTCTCTCTCTCTCTCTCTCTCTCAGATTAAACTTTTTAATGCAAACTTTTTGTTTAATTAAAATAAAGATATATATATATATATATATATATATATATATATATATATATATATATATACAAAGAGCAAAAAAGAAAGAAGATGAGAGAGAGAGAGAGAGAGAGAGAGAGAGGGAAGAAAGAGAAAGAGAATTATAGAGAGAGAAAATATAAAATTTGAGAGAAAGAGAGAGAGAGGAAAAGAAAAAAGGAAAAGAGAGGAGAGAGGGGGAGAGAGAAACAGAGAAGAAAATGAGAGAGAGAAAATACGAAGAAGAAGAGAAAGAATTTGAACACAGAGAGAGAATTATAGAGAAAGGAAAGATAAAATTTAAAAGAAAGAGAAAAGAAAAAGAAAAAAAACTTTTTTTAAATTAAAATAAGGAGAGAGAGAGAGAGAGAGAGAGAGAGAGAGAGACACACACACACACACACACACACACACACACACACACACACACACATACACAAAGAGCAAAAAAGAAAGAAGAGAGGGAGGGAACAGAGAGAAAGAGAATTATAGAGAGATGAAATATAAATTTTAAGAGAGAGAGAGAGAGAGGAAAAGAAAAAAGGAAAAGAGAGGAGAGAGGGGGGACAGAGACATAGAGAAGAAAATGAGAGAGAGAAAATAAGAAGAGAGAATTTGAACACAGAGAGAATTATAGAGAGAGGAAATATAACATTTAAAAGAAAGAGAAAAAAAAGTTAAAGAGAGAATAAAAAAAGAGAGAGAGAGAGAGAGAGAGAGAGAGAGAGAGAGAGAGAGAGAGAGAATAATAATAATAATAATAATAATAATAATAAGAGAGAGGAAAAGAGGAAGAGTGATGGGGAAAAAGAGAAAAGAGAAAAGAGAAGAATAATTTTTTAAGAGAGAGAAAAGAGAAAGAGAGGAAAAGAGGAAGAGAGATGGAGAAAAGAGAAAAGAGAAGAATAAATTTTTAAGAGAGAGAGGAAGGGAGAGAGGAGAGAGGGGGAAGAGAGAGAGGGAGAGGGAGAGAAGAAAAAAAGGAAAATTACGAGAAAGGGAAGAAGAAGAAAAGGGGACGGAGAGAGAGAGAGAGAGAGGAGAAGAGAGAGAATATAAATATAAAGAGAGAATGATATATAAGGAAAATATAAAATTTACATACTTTAAGAGAGACTGAGGGGGGGAGGAAGAAAGTGAAAGAAGAAGAAAAAGAGAGAGAGACCATGTAGAGATAATTATAGAGAGAGAAAAGATAATATTTAAAAAGAGAGAGAATAAAAAATAGAGGAGAAAGAGAGAGAGAAAGAGAAAAAAAGTGCAAAGAGAAGAAAAGGAGAGAGAGAGAGAAAAGAAAAAAGTTAAAAAGAGAATGAAGAGAGAGAGAGAGAAGAAAAAAAAGAAGGAAAAAAGAGGAGAGGGAGAGAGAAGGAAAAGAGAGGAGAGAGGGGGGGAGAATAAAAGGAGAGAGAGAGAAAAAAAACAGGCGGGGAGAAAAAAAGGAAAGAGAGAGAGAACCAGGAGAGAAAAAAAAAAAATAGAAGGCAAAGAAAGAGAGAGAGAGAAAATTAGACAGGAAATTTGAGAGAGAGAGAGGAAAAAGAGGAGAGAGAAAGATGAGAAATGGATTGTAGCACGGCAACTTCGCTTGCCGCTTCGAGGTAGCCTAGGATTCTATGCGCGTGCGGAACGCTAGTCAGAGATTATAGTAAAAGGCATGATCGTAAACTCGTACAACATGATCATACAGCAATTCAAAGCGGAAAGGAAGGTACTAAAATATATATAAGTATTCAAGACATTTTCCGATGGTAGGGGAAAAACCCTCCAAAAATAAAAGACACATTAAATGGGGTACGGGTCCCAGGGATTGGCATTTTGTGGAGGGGAGGAGGAGGGCGCTGGCGGGGGTCCCTCCAATGGGTGTTGTGCGCAATGTCGCTAAGCCACGAGACTTGTAAAGGACGTGTTGACATGAACCCCCTTCGCCCCGCTCGCCAAGCAGGAGCCAAAAAGATAGGCACGTGGGCTACCCTCCACTTGGACGAATCCCGCGACATCCCCAGCTCCACGTCATCTCCTTTTCAAAAAGGGTAAATCTATTACGGAGCGCTAGGATTGGTCGAAAATCTCACTCGAATTAGAGAAATGTTTTCTTTGGATGTGGCTTTTTCAGAGGGAAAAAATTAATTATCGTCATTCGATCGTCTACAGTAACACTCTTCCCTCTTCCATCTATCTACTCCATGAGCTCGTTCGCTCGCACAAGGCCCTCCCCCCCCCCCCCCCCCCCCAAAATTCATTCATTCATAGGGTGATGATGATGATGATGATGCTGATAACCGATGATGATGTTTAATGGCCCTGGCGAGCTTTAGCTATGGTAGACTCACAGCTAGACAGTTGATTACGCATTTGTGCTTTAACTCAAATTCCGCCGCCTGCCATCCTCATTCGTAGATGCAGGCAATCGACATGTCACTTATATCACCTTCCAATTGACTCCTTTTGTGTAGCTTCTGCCCTCCCTCCACCCGCAGCTTGCCCTGCTTCTCTCGCCACCATGGAAGCCCGCTCTGGCGGTGGTAATGGTGCAGGAGGAGGATATACTATGCGCAGACCTCCCTATGACCCATCCGCCGCAGGCCTCCCTACCCTCCCTCGCGATTCCCGTGGTTCCCTGGAGGTTTTCAATCCCTCTGGGTTCACCCCCACCTTGCCATCCAATTTGGCACGAGGCCTCACTGACCCTGCGGACGAGTCCATTCCGAATCCCAAAGCAAGCAAAGTTAAGCAGCAGGTTGACATGTGGAACAAGTCCCTCAGCTATGGACCGAGCACGCAGAGCCCCCTAGATGTAGGTACCGCCTCCTCACCTGGTGTGGCCTTGTGCCCTGTCACAGAGCTTGAGGTGAAAGAGTTCCCTTTGGAGGGAGAGGGCGTCAAGGAAATTGAAGCTGACTGGCCTGAGGGGTTGGAGGATGCGCCCACATATAAGGCTGGTGAAGGGATCACTCAGAAAAATGGTAAAACTGCGGGTGGAGGCCGAAAAGTGATGTCAGAGGCTAGCATGGCTGAGAGGGCAGCAGAATGGGGATTGGTAGTGAAAAGCAATGTTGGTGCAGGTGGAGGACCCAGTGTTGGTCCTAGCAAGTTTGGGGATGAGAGGAGATCTAGCAGTCAACAGAGGGTTTCAGACACATCTATGAGATCGTCAGAAGACTCTGGCGTAGCTATGTACATCCCCAGGGTGTCCAAGGACTTGAAGGATGCCCTTGAAACCTTCCAGCAGACATTTGTTGTTTCAGATGCAACTCGACCTGATTATCCAATTTTGTATGCGAGTGCAGGGTTTTTCAAAATGACAGGATACAGTTCAAAGGAAGTGATTGGGAGAAACTGGTCAGTTCCTTATCAGTTTTCCTTTGCTTGTTTACTTTGTCATTTCAAACAAAGATACGATGGAAAAAGACTCACAGCTCAATAGAGTTATCAATAAATTTCTGTGTTTTCAAAAGAAAGCAAGGAACTTCTTTGTAAAACCTCTGAACTCAGGCTCTGGAGACTGGAGTATGTCTGGTCCAGACACGTGATACTAGAATCAAAATTTCCTTCTTTTGGCACCATCATGGAAATTGTCAAGGAGATGATACATTATCTGCTCAGTAGTAGGTATATGCTGTGCCACAAAGGCTTTGGGAGAATAAACATCTTTCAGAGCACAGTGTTGATCACATGGGGGTGATTGGATAATTTTGAATGCAGAGGATGTCAAAAAGGGAGAACAATAAAGACCAATGCAAACATCCTCTAGAAAGAAAATCAATTAGCTGACAGGATATGAAAGCTGTTACTCATCTGCAAAACCAAGACAATGTCGGGCTAATGATTCGAGACTCCCAAACATACTTGGATGCCTTATCTTTTCATTGTAGCTAGTAATTTGAAATGTTGGGGCCAGTAATGGGCAAGTAAGTCCTTTGAGTTGTTTCAGTCATACATGGTTGGTGTTATCTTTTTGTAGCCAGTCAATATGACAAGGTTGCAGGCAGTGCTAGCATATTTGTCAGGGGTCGTAAACAAATCTGTAGATGTGTTAGTCATTTACACAGGAAAGAATCTCATTGTGAAATGGTCTCCTCACTGTGGGTTCATGGCGTGTGTTAAATGAGGCCTGGTGGCCGTTGAGGGGAAGTAATAATGAAATAGGTAGGTGGAGCAATCATTGATATGTAAGGCACATATTGCAGATAGTATGCTGTGGAGGCCTGTTTGTTGTCAAGTGCAATGTTGTGGCTGGTTAATTTAATACCCAACTAAGAGCTGAAATTCATTTATTCAATAAATAGTTGTGTCCCTGGAAAAGGCAGCTGGACAGAACATACTGGTTAATACAATCTCACTTAAGGTGCCAAGTAGTGGTTAAAGAGAGTCACCATTCTTGGTGCTCATGTAATAATTGAAGTTTGAGAGCTGTTAAGTTTGGACCGATCTTATTGTCATATTTGTAAGTCTGTGTCCAAATGCTCCTCAGGGTTATACTCTTTAAAGTACAAGAATATTTGGCTACAGGCCCACTTCTATTTAATGTTCAACCTTTTGTACTTGTGTTGAACTGGTAGGAGCAAGTTGTAAGATTACAAACACAATCTCGTGCTAACAACAGATGTGCACAATTTTCATAAGGGGCTTTTAAAAGATTTGATCAGGATGCCACTTAAAACGAGCCACGGCCAAGGAGTTCACTATGCACATGCACAAAGACACAGAAATTCAGTAAGATCTGCAATGATGATGCGAATGTTCAAGCAGAAAACACATCTTGTTAAAAATCACTATTTAAGACTTGTCCGTGAACCAGGGAGGACAGTGGAACACTAACTAGATGATGACAAGCAGTGTGTAGAATGTGAAAGCTTCAAAGCAGAATGTCATGTCTATTGCTGTTAAAGTTGACTAATACTAATGCGATATACATTTGTTTGTTTATGTATATATGTGTTTATGTTCAAACGGTCTTGCCCACCCTTGGCTTTGAGAGGATATGTAAGATGTTTTCTTTCTTATTCTTAGTCATCTGTTTTGTTGGAATGGATGGTTGTAGCCGGTTCTTGCAAGGAGCAGATACAGACCCTGAAGATGTAGCAAAGATTCGAGAAGCACTAGCAGAAGGAAAAAATTATTGTGGCCGCCTTTTAAACTACAAAAAAGATGGAACTGCCTTCTGGAATCTTCTCACTATAGCTCCTATTAAGGATGAGCAGGGAAATGTTCTCAAGTTTATAGGGTCAGTCATCTTACTTATATAGACTTTTGTTGGACCTGTAATCTTGTAGTGCTGCATTTATACATTTAAACTGAACTTGACAGAATGCAAGTAGAGGTGAGCAAACACACCGAGGGCTATAAAGACAAGGCTTTGAGGCCAAATGGGCTTCCAGAGTCACTTATCAAATATGATGGTAACGTTTTTGGCTGTTCTGTTGATACAACTGAACCCTGTTATTGTTTTCATTTTTCAAAGTGGATATTTATACTGCTGCAATTGATGAGAGACCTTCCACAAAAAAAAAGTTAATGTATTATTTTGGTTCTTATATCTGCAGCCAGGCAAAAGGACAGAGCTGTGATGCAGGTGACGGAGCTGGTGCAGGCTGTTAAACACCCCCATCATTCAAGCTTGACATCCCCTCACCTGCCCCCTGCATCAGTAAACTATGCAGGAGGGGTTGTGAATGCCCCTAATGAGCCTCTTTCTAAACCAGCTGATAGTCGTGGATCTCAAACAATGATAAGAACAGAGCAAACTCCTGAAGGTGTGCCTAAAAGGCATCGATCGTCTGGATTTCGGTCATTGATTGGGTAATCCCGATATGGTTGATAATGGCATTAGATGTGGTCTTCTAAATAATGTATGATGATTATTACACGATTGTGTGATATTCACCTGGTATTGTTTTCTGTGTTTCTTTAGGTTAGACAAGTTTGGTGGAAAGGCCAGTCAACCGGAGCCAGTCGAGTTTATTGAACCAGAGATTCTAATGACCAGGGATGAAGAAGGGTCTGACAGTTTGGATGAGCTCGATGATAAGGAGCGATTGCAGGAAATTCGTAGGGGTATTGATTTGGCAACCACACTGGAACGGATCGAGAAAAACTTTGTGATAACTGATCCAAGGCTACCTGACAATCCCATTGTATGTCAGAGGATACAAGGCTTGTAGTGATTGAACTTTTTGTGATTTTCGATACCTTAACTGTCATTTGTAGATTTGCTAAACTTGTACTTCTTCCTCTTCTATCTTCACCTTATGTACTTGGTTGGTGTTGGCAGATTTTTGCATCTGACAGTTTTTTAGAGCTAACTGAGTACACTAGGGAAGAGATCCTTGGAAGGAATTGCAGGTTTGTCCTCTATGTCTGGTTCTTCTATGAGCTTTGCAAAACAACGTACCATGTGCTAGATGAGGCTTTCAACTGTAAACATTCCAAAACTTGGAAGGCTTCATGAATGAGACAAATACCTTGTGATAACCTAGCAAGTACTGTACTTGTACACCTCCAATTTGAGAGAAGAAATATCTTTATAGCACGCGTTTTCTATCTTTGTTTACTGGAATGCAGTCACGTCTAGCCTTAATCATCAAATACAAGCTGCTGCTCTGGATTTGTGAGCAAATAATTATTGTTTTATAAATGGATGATGTGCAATAATTGCAGCTTGCTATCAACCAGAGATTTTCAAATCTGCACACCAGCTGGAGAGAGTGCTAACCGTGCATACAGAGTCTTGTTCTGTGAATTAATTGATTCTGGTCCTTGTCAATGATCTGGATATGAATGCCACAGGCTGCTAATACTAATTTGCTTGAATGGAAGCTGCACTAAGTTACTTGTACATATATGCCTTGCTTTGGCTTCTTGCACAGTCTTTTGGTTTTATACAAGTTGGTTGTACTCCTGAAGAGAAGATTATATTATTTGGTGGAAAATAGAAAGGCTCTCCAAAAAAAGATCTTATGAGAAGTCTGCAATTTTAAAGCCATGTACTCTCTAATGACTTCTGATCGCTCTGCAGATTTCTTCAGGGGCCTGATACTGACTATTCTACAGTGGCCAGAATAAGAGACGCAATAAGGGAACAAAGGGAAATCACAGTTCAACTGCTAAATTATACCAAATCAGGTACTAAGGACAGCTCAAGTTCAAGTTGTGGTGTTTGTAATATCTGTTTGAGCGTATGGCAGCTAACAGAAACTGTCTTTATAAAGCTTTGTAGGCAAGATCCATGTTTTTATCCAGTCTTCAGTATAACAGTGGTTGTTACAGACTGTCCAAATTGTTTGCAATCCCTATAATATAAGCTATCAACAAAAATAGTATTCCCCTACCTGATTCTCTCTACCGACAAGGGCATACTCACTGCCATAACAATATTGAGAGAGTGCTACCACTTGCTTTATCCAGGAAAAATGTTCATGTTGGATTGGGTGAAAGCCTAAAAGCATGCTTGATGGTTGGTCTCTTCAATGGGCCCTGAGAAAAATGCTTCTGACTTGTTGAGTGTGTGTACCATTGCAAGCAACTCTTGTTGGCAAGTACAATGTTTCTCTCAGTTGGAGTGGACTTTTGGCGCTCACATGACATTGAACCTTGAGATCCGCAATACTTGATTCAAGCCATAGTAGTTTGGAGCTTCTAGAAAGCCACTTGCTGAACTGGATCACAGCGGAAAGGAACTTGCAATTGCGAATGTGTCAAATACTTTGGGGGGATTGTCATCGGGCCTAGTGCTCCACAAAATCACAGTGGAATGTGGACCATGGTCAAACACTAGAATGAATGGCAGTTCTGCCTGATTGTGACGTGTGAGCACTTGAAGATAGGAATTACCTTGGTGAAATCCAGATTTTTATGGAAAAGAGAATGTGGCCAACGTAAGAGATGTTATCCATGAAAATATCAGACATCTTCTGATTGATGGAGACCTTGTTGGTTGCCAACAGCTGGAAAATGTGCTTCAAGTTTTCCTTATGATCCTTTCCACAGGAAGTATCTATTGAAATGGCATTCAAAACGAGATAACAAAATGTCATGTTACAGTTCTAAAATTGTGCTTAGTGACGTATTGAAGGTGGCAATATCATTGGTGTGGTTGAAGTAAGAAGCACAATTTGCACAACACCCCATGATCTGAACCAGGAGTCCCTACTGGCACTGAATAACTAGGGAGTCTGGGGTCTGCTCTGCTGCACTCTCCTATTGAAGTTTGAAGTTGAGGCTTACTTGAGCTCTCTTGGCGAACCATGGAACCCTTCATTAGCAGCTGAAGTTGAAAGTATGTCTGCTGATGATCAACTGTAGAAAAGAATTTCTCAGAAGTGTCATGGTCTAAGTTCCTGATCGGGGAAAAAAATGCCTTTGGGAACATGACTTGGGAATTTTGCATGTAGCCTCATTGTGAGGCCTGTTTGGAGAGCCGGCTGTACGAGTGGCATGGGAACCTCCTTGGTGACTTGATCACTCTATGTGGAGTCAAGCGGTTTTTAAGATTTTTTGGGGTGTATCTATTGGGACTACTATGCAACCCTCTAGAGAGGCCTTTTGAGAGAAGATCAGTGAACCTGGAAAAGGGCTAGGCCTTGTGCAGTTAACTAGTTAGTTGACTTCTACAACTAGCAAATCTTTAGTGGAAACAAGAAGTCATACATGTCTGCTGTTGGCAGCCTGTACTAAACTGAAAGCACAAGTTTTCCAGCTTGGTTTAAGGAAGAGGGAGTGAGGAAATTGGCTGTCTGCTGTCATGGAAATGAAATGCTGCAAGGTGGTTCTGAAGTGAGGGGGGGAATTGAAGATAAACTGGCTAGCTTCTGTCTTGGAACCAAAATGTAGCAGGAGAAAGCATAAATTAGAGAAGTTAGGCACTGAACTTAGGTTTTTGAGATCATTGGAAGAGTAAAATGCATTTTTGGGACTGATCTGAAGTAGATGATATTTGCACACATTGTATCTCGACTGAGAAGGCTAGTAACTACTAAAACACAGCTGTATGCAACCTGAAATAGTAGAGGCTGTTGCATTTGGGAGGCTATCTTGCACACGAGGATGGGAGGGCCAAGAAACATAAATGCTTGGGTTACCTTCCTAGTGCCTTGAACACATGCATCATGAAAACACGTGAAAGAGAGAGTGCGAATGGAAGAGGGCTGCACCTAATCAGCTGTACACAATCTGAATGAGACACACATGTAACATACACATGAATGACTCTACTGACTGAGAGCCTGCTTATAATTTCCACTTCCTGGTCTAAATGAAACCTCAGGTAGGCAAGATTTTTAAAGCATTGGAAAAGTACAAATAATCCTTGGAAACGCAGAGAACAGGACAAGTGGGCCAAAGGGGGGTGAGCTGAGGGGCAGTACAAACATGGATTTGTGAGCTTGCAATTTGCAGCTCATGCACAATTGACCTGCTGCATTTATGTTTGTGTCTACTGTGTTCATTTGTGCTGCCTGTTATGATTCTGTATCTTCCTTATAAACTAGGATAACCTCATTTCATGCAGCTCTTTATGTTTTACGAAGCAGATATGCTGTGCAATTGCAACAGATATGTTCCAGCAGGCACTGGACACATGCCGCAGCCATGGCAAGACAGCAGCTGCAGGACAGCACAAGCACGTGCTGCTAAGCTTGTGACTGAGGCTCACATGGCCTGCTCAATTTTCAATGAGCCGTTCCAGCTCTTAGACATCTCCAATATGTACCTCTGCTTATCACACTTATTTAAATGCGCTTGAGCTTCTTTGTTAGCTTCTTGTAGTGGTGATAGTTCATCGTGATGTCAGGCATGGAAAGTTTTTTGTTTATTTAGAAAGTGTAATTCTGTATTAGGCCATTGGATATCTTTCTTTTCTATGTGTAGTGTATTCTTTCGTATCAAAGCACTTAGCTGTTTGTAACTGCCAATTTTATTGAAGCTTGATGGCGAATTCAATGTGCAGGAAAACGATTTTGGAATCTATTCCACCTACAGCCAATGCGTGATCAAAAAGTACTACTCAGTCTGTTTAGCTTTTTTGGTCTATTTCTCCATTTTCTTCAACTCATTTGGTTGTTGCTTCTTGTTGATTTCAGGGAGAGCTGCAATATTTTATCGGAGTTCAATTGGATGGTAGTGAACAGCTTGAACCTATTCAAAAGAGACTCTCTGAGAAGACAGAGAAAGAGGGTGCCAAAATTGTACGTTATAGCTGGTTTTCTATTTCTTTCTCCCGGTGTAATTTCAGGCTGCATAATCATTTGCATGCCTTGACAACTCTCATTGGATATTGCAGGTACGAGCGACGGCCTTAAATGTTGATGAGGCAGTCCGGGAGCTTCCAGATGCAAACTTGGTACGTAATAATAAGCTGAAGGTTGCCATAAGTCACACTTTGCTTGGGTCCTCATTACATGATTCTGCCATGTTTAGATTGCTGGATCTGCTTATACTGTCCTAAACATCACATTTTAATCGTAGAATATGAAAGCTAGCGGTGGTGAGACATTACATTGAGATAACATCTAACACTTTAAGTTGATTGCACATGATTGATCTCTGAATACAAATCAAGGCTTAAAAAAGTACACATGCCTTACAAATTAAACAAGGCTGGTGTTTTTCTATCTTGCATTGCTTAGTAGATATTTGTGCTCACCTAGCTAAGAATGCTGTTTGTTGTATTTAGGATGAAGGGATGAAGATGTAGTTTCTTTAGGGTTAGATAACTTGACCAAAGATTTAGTACAATTGTACCATATTTCATATTTGGTGCCAATCATCATGATACATCATAATACTGATTCTTCCTTTTTTCCAGTTGATGATTTTTGAAAGTTTATGTTTTCAGACTCACGTGAAGGACCCATTAAGTACTCTATATATGCTTCTTGAGAAAATTGTGCCAACCACTGTTAGTATGCAAATGGAGTTATTGTTGTCTCCGTTCACATGTTTGCTGCCCTGTGTAAGAACCCTCAAGAGTGTTCCAATATTTATGCTGAATCTGTGTTAATCAGTTCCTACTAAAGTTCTACGTCCCACCTTGTTGTCCAGTGCTCGTTGCTCATTATGGCTATTGCAAGACAGTGTTGGAAGAGGTGTACAATTGTTTTCTTCTGGAGCTTTTGATACTTCAAACAATGCATGACTTAAATTGAAATTTCACATGATTAATCATCTTTGTACCTGGGCTAATGTGTGCGTGATATAACAATACAGGTTTCTAATTAAAGCAGCCGTTTATATGCTTTCTTTGCTAGAAAAATAGCAGCTGATACTCTACATAATGTGTGATTCCATAACAGCTTAGTGAATTCTTTTAGTTTCTTTGGAATGGCAGTTAATTTGACAACAATGATTTATTGATGTGTTCTGTCATGTATCTTTTGCAACAAATGGTTCCCGTGACACTGCAAGAAAGTCAGCACTAGAAACTAACGTGCTAATGCTTTCTAGTTTTACATATTCTTTTTGCTGTCACATTTCAGACACCTGATGACCTGTGGGCTAACCACTCGAAAACTGTTCTGCCTAAACCTCACAAGAAACAAAGTGATCTGTGGAAGGCTATTCAAAAGGTATCTTGGATGTAGTTCGGGAAATTGGAGTTCCTCCTAATCACTATTGATTGGATTAGAAAATGCTAGGCCAGTATTCGAGCGATTGATGAGTGAATATGTACTGCTTACATCTTGTTGTTTGATTTAATTCCTTTTCTCTTCTAATATGTAAGAGTATTGTTTAAGATTCGTGAAAAAGGAGAGAAGATTGGGCTAAAACATTTTTGTCCCATCAAGCCTCTTGGTTTTGGGGATACTGGCAGGTAGTCATTTCCTTTCAAGGCAAGCAGTGTCAATCTAGGATGAAACTTTTTCTGATATAATAGCAGCCTTTAAAATGTCAAAATTTCATGCTTGCAAACTTTGTAGTGTGCACTTGGTGGAGCTACGTGGTTCAGGAGAACTTTTTGCAATGAAGGCAATGGATAAAAGTGTCATGCTCAACAGAAACAAGGTTAGACTTCTACTACTTGTATCATTATGCAAGTACAGTTATACTGCACAATATATGGAAAGATGAGCATTTTTAACATCTAATGGGATTGTATTTCCAGGTTCATCGTGCATGTGCAGAAAGAGAAATTCTTGCAATGCTTGATCACCCATTTCTTCCGTCCTTGTATGCCTCTTTTCAGGTAGCATCTATTGTCTCAATTGCTGCTTCTTTTATTGTTGTGTGTGCTGAGAGAGATAGAAGCACTGACAATATGGATCTTGATCTAAGGGGAGAGAGAGAGAGAGAGAGAGAGAGAGAGAGAGAGAGAGAGAGAGAGAGACCTTCTGTTGTGTCTTCATGTATAGGCTGGATCCTATGTGGATGTTTCAGCTAAAGAACCAGGATGATCATTTGGGCAGGTTGATAGACAGCTGGTGCATGTGGTGACATGGAGATCCATGGCTGATTTTCAATTTTCACTTAAATAAGAATGTTGCATATGTGTTCTGGTATGGATTGAGGTTGAAAACTGCCTTTGTGAAAGGATGCAATGGCAGCTATTGGCCCTATTTTGGTTTCTCAAAGTACGAGGGCAGCAAGTGGAAATCGGTTGTGCATGCTATGGGATATTGTAAGAAAAAGGCCCAATTGGTTGCATAAGAACTGCATTGGTATGCATTTGTTGAGGTTTAGACTTGAACGAGACACCTTTGCTAGCCACTATTTCTCTTGTGGCAAGCTTGGTCAGTTCATGGCTGAGTGCTCAGGAAAAAGAAATGTAAGGACTGACCATAGTACAGATACTAGCATGATGGTTGATGCACCAGCCAGTTCAAAGATATTCGGCTAAGGGTAAGCTGTTTGCACTATCTTCGGTTTCAGAGGAATTAGGATGGATTGATGTTCAGAATAAAAGAGGCAAGAAGGTTGTTGAGCAGCTACTTGGCTCATTCGCAAGCTCCAAGGACTTCTTTTGTGTGTATGTGTGTCAAAAGCATAAGTGTTCAGTGCCAAATGCATCCAGTATGGTTATTTTTGGTTCTAAGCTCCCTACAAATTTGTGATCGCATGCTGAGCAGCCCTAGGATTCCCTTGCACGTCATGCATTTGACAAACAGGGTAAGGTGATTACTCCTTGGGATTGCTGATACCCACACTTAGCTTCTAAAAATGAGGTAAGCCATCTTCATCCAAGTTTGAGTGTCATGGGTGGAATGCCTTTGCAGCGCCAGCTGATATTCTAGATGATGGAGTGTTTGAGGTGTTGGCAGAAAAAGTTCAATTGAGGCAGGATCAGCCTTGAAACTGATATTTGTTCTGCTAGTATATAAAGATTGCCACTTGGAATGTTTGCTCTCATAGCAAACAACATGAAATTTGGCATGTCTTACATGAGAGTAATTGGGATCAGCTTTGGGGTGGGAGTCACATTGAAGCAGGTAGAATTGTTGAATGCCATGGATTCGGATTGTTTTACATAGGTAGCACTACAATGCATTACTCCAGTATCCTCGTGGTTTCATGAAAGATTTCAATTGGTCCTCCAGGGAATTGCTACCCTTCTTGGCATTCTACATTTCTCGGCAGTTGCCTTTGACATTGGTCTTTTCCCCCCTATTGTACCTCCTCCTTTTGCATTGCGTGATTTTCATCATCTTTGGAAACGATGCTTGGAGAAGTGAACAATTTCCCCAAGAGGGACATTGTCCAGGTGGCACTTGTTGCATGAGCATCTCATAGCATGTAGCATACTCATTGTGCAAAGCACCACTAGATGGATCCTAAGCTGTTTCTGCTAGCGGTTTGTACACCACATCATCATTCCTTCATCTCCCTTCCCTCGTCATTGACACCCTCAAGTGGTTGGATAGCTTGTTTGTTTGGTAATGGGTTGGATCTAACCATTCCTTCTCATTCTCCCATATGGTATAATTACTTAATCGACTACAACCCATCTCTCAAAACATCTTTACCCCAACACACACACACACACACACGCGCGCCCGTGCGCTTTTATAATTTAAAAAAAAAAAAGTTCATTGTGGTTCCATTTGCCTTTGCTAGACTTGGTAGGCCACTGGGCAGCTGATAGCACCCTTTGCCCATTATTGTGTCGTCTTTGGGTTGACTTCTTGGACTCCCTTGCTAAGATAACCATTACCTCTATAGTCTTGATAGGCCACTGGGCAGCCATCGTGTACCTTTTGTTTGATGCTCTGGTTGCTTTGGGGTGGGACGCCTTGGGTAAACTTGGGTTGGCCTTTCTTTCTAGCCTTGTTGTGGGCCTGAGTGTGATGCACCTGCACTCGTTGCTTTGGGGTGGGACACCTTGGGCAAACCTAGGCCTTTCTTTCCAGCCCTGTTGTGGGACGCCTTGGGCAAACGTGGGTTGGCCTTTCTTTCTAGCCCTGTTGTGGACCTAAGTGTGATGCATCTGCACTCATTACTCAATCAACACGGCACAGAAAGGTAACACGATATGTGAGAGCAAGGTATACTCTTGTATTATTCAATCAAAGAATTGGTACAACATAGGTACATCCCAGGACTACACCCTCGTGATGTGGCACATAAGAGGGTTCACCATTGGGTATAGGGAATCACACGTAGAGTGGAAACCAAGCAGGGCTCAGAGTCACTACTACTCTCTATATAGGTGTTTTCGGTGATAATGCCATGGTATAGTTACAAAGCCGTTACACTCACCCCTGCTTACTGGATTGTTGTCCTCAGCAATCTAAGGGTAGCGTTTATATGACTCATCCAGGGTCTTAACACAACTTTTGCTAACAAGCTGGCCATTGTCTGCCGGTCTAGGACTTGGTGAGACATTCGCGGCGTCTTAACACAGTCTACACTATCAGACTGGCTAGTGTCTATCGCACTAGGACTTGGGGATCTTAACATAGCTTTTTCTAGCAAGCTGGTCAGTGTCTACCCATCTAGATTTGGTAGGGGCTCTTGGGGCTTATTGTTTTTGGGTTACCATGCGAGTCCACCCTCGACTCAAGTACATTTGAGGAGTGGAGGCGCTACTGGGCCTATGATGAGGGCCATTTGTTTGGGAAGGCTTAAAATCTTCAATGCCTTGGTTGACTCACTCTGTTTGCCCATCTATTTCGGGGTGGAAGGATGATGAGAATCGCAATTGTGTTTCCAGGGTCTTGAAGAGTTCCTTCCACATGTCACTCATGAATCTTCCATCTCTATTTGACACTATGGCTAAGGATAGGCCATGTAGCTTGAACACGCGTAAAGAAGAGGCGGGCTATCTCTTTGGCATTCAATGGCGTTTTGGAAGGGATGAAGTGAGCTTGCTTAGAGAAATAGTCCACCACTACAAAGATGATGGTGTATCCATGGGATTCGGGGAGCTCCATAATGAAATCCATGCTGATTATATCCCATGGGCGGCCAGGCACGGGCATAAGTTGTTCGAATCAAAACCCTCTCCTGTTTTGCCTATTGGTGTGCAGGATCGAGATGGTCAAATGTATGTAAATCTCAATAGAGGGGGTTCAAGAAGCAAACATTCATAATCAGGTATAGCTACATCTTGTGTTTCATTTGAGCAAGTCAATTACACTTCTTCTCTCCCTCCCATCCTACCCTCTTCTCTTGAAGCCATATCACACTCATTTCAAAATGTCGGCTTACATTCCACATCCACCTCTATCACACTGGGAATTGGACCTTCTATCTTCACTTCTAGCACATTCTCATTCTCTATTCCATATTCACATCACTGTGCCTCGTTAGGGGGCATTCCACCTCTTAACACTATCACCTACCCTTTTTCGCAAGCCATTCTGCATTATAGAACTTCATTATAGGGAATGCTACCCTCTAATATATTTCCCTCTACCTTTCCTCATGTAGACACATCTTTTCCACTTGGGATGGCTATGATAGGCATCCCCCTCATTGCCCCCAACTATACCCACACCATGACCTCTCAGATGCAAGGATCTCCATCCTCTGCTTATGGTGCACGGTCACACTTTCCGTGGTTCACTCCTATGCAGGGATTTCCATACTCTGCTCCACATATCCCTATCCCTCCACCATGGGGTCCTCATGTGCAAGAATGCCCATGCCTAATCATCCCATACACACATTTGGATCCATCGTGCACACTTCTTGAATGCCTGGTGGGCACTATGGGACCCATTCCCAAGTGTACTCCTTTCCACTACAATACCCACCCTATCCACCTTATCCGAGTGCTACCACTCCTGTTGCATTGGCCAAGAATGCCTTCACGGGCAAGACTCATTTCAATGGGTTGAATTTCATCACTTGGTCAAACTATATGCAACAAGTGCTCGAGTCTCAGGGTCTTTGGGACCTTGTTGTTGGTATTGAGCCTATGCTTGACCCTCATTTATCGCACCTTGATTATGTCCATCTATGGAGAGCTCGCAATGCCATAGCCAACGTCGAGCTGATATAGGGTTTGCTTCCTGAGTTTCACTCTTAGTTACAACACTTCCCTCTTGCATTTGAACGTTGGAGTCATCTTATTGATTGCTATGCGGCTAGAGATCGTACTCAGCATATAGACATCCACTTTGAGCTTCAAGAAATTTTCATTAAGGAAGGGGATGATCTAAAAGTTAAGTTGGCTGAATATCAGCAGTTACTAGCCGAGTTTGCTATACTGGCTTTTCGAAGTCAGACAGTCATGTTCTTCTTTAAAAAGTTGCTCAACTACCATTTTATCCAGCATTATCTCACTGCCTAGATTGCTGACCTTGTACGAGTTTGAGTATCAATTCTTGTGCTATGCGAGGCTACATGATCAAGTCCACAAGAAGTCCTCCAGTCATATCTATTCAGAGGGGCGAGGGTTGGTTGCCTCTTCTTTGGGAGGGAAAACCAACATTGGCAAGAACTTGCAAGATGCGAAGGCAAGCCAAAGCAAGGGTGACACTACTTCCTTCGATGGAAATAGAGACACATGATCCCTTTGGCATCAAATCCCTAAGAAAAATAGATTTTGCACACATTACTAGAGATTGGGCCATGTGGACGAGGAGTGTCATACCAAGGCCCAAGGTCTTCCTCCTTGAAAACCACATTAGAGTACTACAACTATATAGTCTAGTGGGGCTATGCCTCTCGTTGCTGCCCCATTTGCTCCTTTAACCCCCACGATTGTTGGACATGTGACTCACGGACAACCTCAGTGGCCATCCTACTCTACTTTTGAGGGGTTGATTGATTGGTTTGCTAGCACTGATCCTATTTCACTTTATGCATCCATTCCTAGGAACTCCATTGCATCTTCTAAGCCTTCTTTCCCACCTTGCTATATGCAATGATGGCCACACACTTAGCCTTTCATTTTCAAGTCTTCCATTGTATTTACACACACATACACATTTGCATTATTGCAATTGCCCATTTAGTTTATTTTTCATTTCATTTTTGTTTTCTTTTCAGAGCATCTCACCACCGACCTCTGTGATTGCAGATTTTACTCTTTTGTAGACTTTGTTTTCAATGTAGGGCTAACATATAGGCTTGTCTCGTCCTTTTTGGGCTAGAGACATGGGATGCACACCGTTTCATTCATAGTTTCATCTTCCTAGGAGTTTTGCTCTTCTACCAGCATGGAGGCTTTCCCTCTTGAGGTGGATTGTACAGTCTCTCTCTTGATGCTATCCTGGTGGTGACTTCTACCTCTCTCTTCCAGTTGGGATATTTCTTCTCATCATGGTTCTCGGCACCACATGAAGACCGACATTTGGCTCCTCTTCCTCCTTCGGTGTTGCCATTCTAGGTTGAGAGAGGGACAGTCCCAAAACAAGCTTAATTTAGTGAAAACCCTAAAATAGGGAGCGGTTCGAGAGAGTTCAATGAAACCCTAATTTGAGAGGGTCCATCCTCATCTATGAATGGACAGGCTGCCCCCATTCAGTTTGATCTCTTTCATGCAGGTTTTCCACTCGTGTGTAGATCTCAGCCATTAGTCTCCCACCATGTGATAGTCCATCCTTCACGATTGTTATCATCACCTCGTTTGCTCCTCTACTGTGTTTTACTGCCGTGTTTTACTACAACGTTCTATTGCGGCATTCTACTACAGCATTTTACTACTGCATTTTATTGCCGTTCTACTGCGTCATTTTACTATGGCGTTCTACTGCTATGTTTTGCTGCTTCACCCACGTCATCATGCATCATCCTCTACAGTCACCTCAGTCTCCTCACACTTTGGTGATCAATGTTTGGTGTTTCTCTCACTCTGTCACTCCAACTAGTGGTCACAACACGGGATCCGTTCTCGGTGGATGTCACCGTTCGACAAACTGCTCTACCCTTGGGCACACTGTATACTCCTACATTCATTTGCAGCATTTATTCACTTCAAAGTTGTGTTCTTTCTATCCCTTCTTTTGTTTGTGTTTGAGTTTTGAGTTTTGCGTTTAGGGTTTGAGTTTTGTTTTTTGTGTCTGTGTTTGTCTTGTTGTGCTTTTTTTGTGGTCGTACACTTTGTGTTTCCTCAGTGCAAACCCTAGTAGTGCCTCCATCAGCAAAACACAGCACTGGGGAGTGTCAGTCAGGCTAGTTGACAGGAGAGCAGGCAAAACA
The DNA here is from genome assembly GCF_053477565.2 of Lygodium microphyllum. Lineage (NCBI taxonomy): Eukaryota > Viridiplantae > Streptophyta > Polypodiopsida > Schizaeales > Lygodiaceae > Lygodium > Lygodium microphyllum. Next base: position 34,370 of record NW_028229714.1, on the reverse strand, counting down.
CAGCTCCAAGATGACGTTTGAGGCTGGGTGGCAGCAGATGATGCAAAATACAAGTAGTTTGGAGGTCGCCAGTTGTAGGTGATTGCACTTTTGGACCAAATGCCGAGTTTCAGGGAGTGTGCAGTGATAAACACAAACTCTGAGGTGCAGAAAACAGCCATCTTGATGATGGTAGGGTGGGATGGCTGGAAATGGTCCGAATCTGCAAGGAATGGCTAAGAAGCGCCTGCTGGTAGAAGACAATGGTGGACAGCTTCAGTTGAGATATCCTTCATTTGAGTGTGCATGGATGTAACACATCAGCATACCACCAATTGTTCTTGGAACTTGGGTAAAATGCCATCAACTTCCACTTGCAGACAAAATGTCCCAATGTCTTGCACTTTTTGCATTTGATTGGCCTTTGACATATTTGGAGGACACGAAATGCATTTATATTTGATTCAGCTACGGACATCCATGGTCATATTGGTCATGTATGGGGATTGTTGCTGTGGCAAGTTGGATCGATTGTTTCTGTTGTTATCATGCTTTGAGAGGTCACTTCTCCATGGCTTGGCATTCTCTCTTTCCCTCCTCCTGTGCGTCTTCCCAAAATAGTAGCTTTTTGTCTTCTTAGGTTTTTGGTCTGTGGTTAGTTTTACTGGCCAGAAGGCCCTTGCACATTTAGTCTTTTACTAATTCATCTCTCTTCACCGAAAGTTAAATGATTTCTTTCCATCTCGGACTACTAAATGTGCTTGAAAGTTTGAATGGGTCTGTCTTTTTGGAATACTTGAGATTTGGTTCTTTCATTCTTGTAATACAAGGTTTACAATTCAGGTTCTGATGCATGTTTTTTTGCAGACAAGGACTCATGTATGCCTGATCACGGATTTCTGTCCTGGTGGGGAGCTTTTCTTGCTTTTGGACAGGCAGCCAATGAAAGTGTTTAGTGAAGAAACAGCAAGGTACTGAATTGTATCTGCTTATTTTTTATTAGGAAATTTATGGGCTTATTTGTAACCACAGAAGCAAGGAACTATTACAGTTCAAATAAATACAAGCAAGAATTTGATACTCTTTGCATTCTGATATTTGCACTTTGTATCATTTCTCTAGGTTTTATCTTGCCGAGATTGTGCTCGCTATAGAATATTTGCATTGTCAGGGTAAGTCATAACTTGTAAGTTTGTCTTAGAGGTGGTATTGTAGAGCAGCTCATCATACTCTTCCAGGAGTAAGGATGTCATCATTTGAGTAATTATTATTGGGTGAATCAGGTATTGTATACCGGGATCTCAAGCCTGAAAATGTACTACTTCAGAAGGATGGCCACGTAGTTCTTACCGATTTTGATCTTTCATTTATTACCTCATGTAAGCCGCAGGTATGAGAATTTTTAATTTTTGCAAAGTACTTGTCAATATAGAGGTTAGGGAGATTTGCATGATGAGGTTTGACTATCTTATATGGTCAGTTCAGAAATATGATACAAACTGAGGGTAGATTTAGGAAAGCTTTTTGAGACTGTTTATGGGGAAAAGTCCAGACTTGTCCTGTACACTTGCGCAAACGACAGGAAGAATGATCCAAGTCTTGTAGCATAATATTAGGCTTATGCTGGAATGATCCAAGTCTTGTAGTATAATATTAGGCTTCAGCGCAGCATAGGCCATTCCTTCCAATTGATCCGTATGATTGGTTTAGCTTTGTGGGGATGGTCTTGGAATGCTACTATAATCTTAACAAGAGTTTACAATGTAGACGTGCTTGTGCAGTTTGTTAGGCCCACCAGACCACCAGGAAAGCGCAGAAAGAATAAACCTCTACCTCCTCCATATTTTATGGCAGAGCCTATCAACACCTCAAATTCTTTTGTGGGAACTGAGGAGTATATTGCTCCAGTAAGTATGTTTAGAAATTGTTTGGCACGTGTTTGTGTACATTTCATGTAGTGCAGGGACATTTAGCATGTAAATTGTGCAAGGCTTTACAGCTTCAATTACCAGCTCATGTCTTTTATTTATCGGGCTATACAATGTCACATATTCTTCTTTTATTTTTTTAATGGATTTAAATATCAATGCAGCATTTTTTAACAATTGTCATTTTGATGCATCAGGAGGTCATCACAGGAGCAGGTCATAGTAGTGCTGTTGATTGGTGGGCTGTAGGTACACAATTGATTCTCGAATGATTTGCCACTTTTGAATGCATTATTACCATTATAAGACTTTTTTAATAACGTGAGTCGATCATATATTATCGAAGGTAAAGTAATGCCGAACCTTTAAAAGGAAACTCGTGATTCTACAAGCACAGGAATAAAAAGGAACCCGTGGATCAGGCCTTAGCCAATTTCTTACGAAAGAAAGGCTTGAAAATCCATTGAGTTGTTCCAAGTTTCCTGGCTAGAGTCCTAAGAGTATCCTTGAGCTCTCTGTTCCTATCCATAGGAATCACCATTACCTTCCCTCCAGTGAAGCTTCATTTCTGATCTTCCAGATGAATTTGAGAGTCACGGCCCTGACCACACGAATCAATTTCAAGGTCTGAACATCAGGGTTTGCCACATCACCAAACAAAGCTGTCTTCATACTTAAATTGTCCCTAAGATTAGCAGCTTTCAACCAGCTCTTGACCAGATTCCAAACTGGGCAAACTTGGACACATCCCATAGCAGATGGACCAGCGCTTCCTCGTTTTGCAGAGCGCGCACAAAGAAGGGCAATATTAAAAACCTTGGCAAGTCTGCTATGGGATGGGAGTTTATGACTCACCACTCTTCATAGATGAAAATTCAGTTTGTTGGTAGGTTTTGCCTTCCAAACCCTGCGGAGCCTTCTTTTCCAAGATACCATCCTAGCCAATGGAAACTGCTTGTTACACTTAGACCAGACTTGCATAATTACCCTGGAAGATGGACCAATTACGTCATGTCTTCTGTTGCATTGGACCAGCTTTTTCCCATCAGCACCTCCTCGTAAATTGGCCGGCTGGCAGTCACCAAGTTCCTAGGAGGTAGGCCAGTTGGGTTTGAGGCTTTGCAGTGTGTGTTTAATCCACTCCATCTCCTTATCAGAGAGGTCGAAATGCTGCTTAATCCAGGCAGGGTCCTTCCGAACATACGCTTCCCTGTCCAAGACATTAGGCCAGTTTCTTATGCATTTCATGTGTAGGTCTCTGGAGAGTTTTGCATTTTCCTTAGCAGGAGCAAACGGTGTATGGAGGGTAAAAGCCAAACTGGAGAGCAAAGATGAGTTAGCTTTACGGCGACCAGCTAGTTTTCTTCAAGAGATCAGCCCATGCATTTGTTAGCACTTGAGAAACTTGAGACTGGAATATTCTGATGGAGCAACAACTTGTTAAAGCATCTTGCCATCTTACACTTGGCCACGTGGAGCCCACAATAACTGCATTAGACAGCCAGAAATGAATTGGGATCATCCACGTTTAGGCGCCTTTGATTCGTTTGAGGAGACCTAGACACAGTAGAGTATCCCACCTAATTTGGCAAAGACCATCCAATGTGAGCAGTGCTCCTTGCCACTTGGTCATGAACCAGTCTGCCTATTGTGACACCAACATGGCACCTAAGGTATCGTAAGGCCTGCTCAAACTTGACCAACCTAAAGCCATAGTTGAGAATCCACTCGGGGTCCTTCCCATCTCACGAATAGGATCGCTGATTTGGGAAGGAGATATTAATGCAAATTCCCCATACATGCTAAGAAGGGAATTCAGTGATTCTTTCTCAGCCTTCAGTATGCTTGTGTTGTTGTCTACAAACATTTGAGAGGCAAAATGATGATCTCTAGGGAGTTTTACCCCTTCTATAGCACCCTTCTTGGGTTTCACGATCCACCTTTAGCAGCGGATCAGTGATAAGTGCGAAGATTAGGGGAGCGAGTGGGCAGCGCTACCTGATGGACCGCTTGAGAAAAAAGGGTTAGATAGCAGCCCATTGGTATAAACAGAAGCAGTGACATTACTAAGTAAGGCACCAACAAGACGGGACCAAACGCAAAGGAGCGCAGAGTGGCAATTATGAAGTGCCAGCTTACACGATCGTAAGTTTTTCCTAGATCAAGATTAGGCAAGATGATCAAATTGGGATGCTAAAACAGAATCAATGGAACATATGAGATTGAGGATGAGGTCATGAATCGTATGACCGAAACTAATCCTTGTGCTAATCCAAAAAAAAACCAAACCGTCACGTCGCCCTGCTGTCCCCCTGCCCCGACTATGCGCCATTTGACTGATTGCCCGTCAATAGTTACTTGCGCGCCCCCCCCACCCCCCCCCCCCCCCCCCCGCAGCAACTCCCCATTCAACAGCAGCACAGTAGTGCGATAGGTAGGTTCTCCTAGAAGGGACGGGCAATGGAAACCTTTGGTCAGACGCCGGCGTACTCACCGAGTGCCCCCCAGTCGAACACCTTGCGCGTAGTCCTCTTTGAGGAGCAGCTCTTAGCCGTCCGAGCTAAGGAGCTGGAGCTAATGGAAACAACAATTTATGGTCAGGTAGTAGGACATTCCCCAGCTAGGGCCCAGCTTCGGGACTGGCTCCACTCCACGCTGAGCATCAACACGGCGCAGATTATGGAGGTGGTCCTGTTGGGCCAAGGGATCTTCATGGTCCGCCTCAGCAGACGCGCGAGCTACTCGCCAGTTCACCATATGCATCCACGAAGGGGGTCATATACATGGTCCCTTGGTAGAGCGGCTTCACTGTGGAGGCGTTTGCACTCCACAATAGGTTTCTTCGGCACCCGGTCACCCTCCTCTTCCCCGGCCTGGTGATTGGGTACCATCAGTTGGTGGAAGACTTTGGGAGGCTCTTCGGCACTGTCCTTCCCGCATCCTTCGCGGATGTAGTGACAGCGGTAGGGGTCCCAAAGGTGCAGATGGCAGTGAAGGAGGTTAAGAATATCCCACAGTTCCTAGAGATTGAGGCAGGCAGGCATTTCTTTAGGCAGCAGGTCATTGTGATTGGGCAACTAGGGCAGGGCTTGCGCTGCCACGACTTTGGGCATCAGGCAGCAGGTTGTACACGGTTTGGAGCCAAGGCGGCTCTGCCCAAAGATCCGCAGGTGGACGTTGACGGTTTCACAAGGGTCCAGAGGCGACAGAGCGGGAGACGGCAAGGGGGGGCGCAGCCAGCCCCTCAGGCCCAGCCTCGTCAGCAGGGTGATGGCGGACGACCCCCCCCCTTTCGGCAGAGTACTCCACAGCCCCCCCTATCTGCCCCACCCGACAGGACTGATCCCCCCCATACCCCCCCTACCGAGCACTCCCCCTGATCCGCACCCAGGTCAGGTGAGCCCCCCCAGACCCACTCCCCCTTCTCTCACAGGAGGTGATGAGCCACACATGCCTACCTCCTCTGCACACTAGCAGTCCCCCCCCCCCCCCCCCCCCCCCCCCCGTCCACACAGCCACCAGCTCATTTGTCCCTGCCACCTGCCATACTTTCCCGAGACAGGCACAGCTGCTGCCACAAGAGTTTTTTTGCAGTGGCCCATGGTCTTACCTGCGAGTTGCGGAGCGCGGAGAGTTTCCACTACCTCTAGAGGTGGGGATCTTTGTGGTTCGTAAGTCAAGGAGGGGCAAAGTCCACCTACTAGCATCATCGGATGGACCAAACTACGCTTTATTTTTTCAGTTATCTTTCTTAGAGGAGTGGACGACTATACAGATTGAGGAGGAATTGAAGAGTCGAGTGGCAGATCACATCTCCCAGTGGATGGGAGATGAAGGACTAGCACTGTTCGCACAACAGTGGCCAGGTTGCATGATGGACATTAACTGGTGGGTTGGCACCGACGTCCCGCTTTGAGCATTATCTTTTGAGCCCCCCCACAGTGGGGAGCACCGAGGGACGTGATCGAGTGGCCCCCGGCACAGGCAGCCCGCTTCTACCAGTGTACAGAGTTGCGGTTTTCAGCATGGTTGATAGATGCATTGATAGTACTACATGGAGCATCTATCACCCCTATGGTCCGGCTAAGGGCCACCATGGGGGACTGGAGCTCACCATCCAGACCGGTGGCAAAATGCACCTGCATGCTTCGCAGTCTCTCTTCCTCATCTGTAGTTTCCACACCGAACAAATGTCTTTTCGGTCAGTCACAGGTTTCCCCATGAGCCTACATCTTGCATCCTGGAATGTGAACAGTCTCCACTACAGTGGGGCGCGTGGCTCGAGGAAGTTGATTGTCCGGCAGGAGCTGCAGCCTGCCCTTGCCGGACAGATAGACATCTAGCTACTGTAGGAGCACAAGCTCACCCTTGCCCAGGCTTAGCGGATTGGGAAGAACTGCCGGGCAGCTCGCATACTTATTGGGAGCAAGCCATAGGTGCCCACGGCAGGAGCGGAGGCGTATGCACCTCTATTGGCCCAAGTCTCACCACCTGTGTACGAGACCACAGGATGATAGTGGCAGGAAGAGCTCTATGGATCAGACTGGATATTGGGGACTTGTGTATTGGAGTCCTCAATGTCTGTGCCCCTACGGAGGTTAGGGCACGCAACAGGTTCTGGGTGGAGATTGTAGATGGACTCCCAGAGGTGGACTCTTGGTTTGTTGGAGGAGATTTCAACAATCTGGAGGCTTTGGAGGACCAGCAAGGCAAAGGAAGAAACTACCAGGGCATGGTTGGGGAGGAGTAGGAGGCATGGGAGGTCTTTTTGCTTGCAGTTAGAGCATGGGAATGCTTGGAAAGACTGTGCCTTCCACAGGAGGGAGAGGTCGTTGGACTTTTCTTGAGGTTACAGGTAGCTAGGCGGAGCCTCGCTGGAGCGGTTGGACAGGTTTTATGTGGGAGAGTGGGGAGGTTCTTGCAGAGGCCAGATTGAGCAGTTGGCAGGCACCACACTATCCAATCACTGCCCGGTTCTCCTGGCACTTGATCCCCCAGTATCCGCCCTAGATACACGATCCTGTCAGATCCCTGACTCGATATATAGGAGGGAGGAGGTGTCGAGATAGATAGAGCAGATTTGGACCAGAGAGTGGGTTAGGAGGGACATGATAGCAGAGGAGGTTGCAGAGGTCCTAGCCGAGTCAAGCAGAATTTGCCAAGAGGCAGCCCTACAGGCTAGGCAGCAGTGCTGGGAGGAGGAGAGAGCACTCTGGCGGGACCTGGCAGCTACGCAGAGATTGTTGCAGGAGGCACCAGGGGACCCCATCCTCCACGCACAGGAGGTGCGCGCGCGTGCAGCCATTGCTGGCCTAGAGGATAGGCGCTCCGAGTTCTCTTTCCACACTTCAGCAGCCTTTTGGGCGCGGAAGGGAGACACAATGTGCAGGGAGTTCTTCTAGGTGCATCAGCCCCGCACCGCGGGAGAGCAGATATGCAGCCTTAGGGACCAGTATGGGAGGATCGGTTCTAGCCCTGATGAGGTGATGGAGATTGCCACCGACTATTACACACGTCTCTGGTAGCAGGAGACAGCTTCAATTAGAGGACAGAGATGCAGACAGCAGGTATGGGATTACATCCCGTCCCTTGTCATAGAGGAGACAGGACACGCCGTCCTAGTCCCCTTCATAGAGAAGGAACTAGAGGAGGCTTTCCATACACAGGATGGGCAAAAACGCCTGGGGGAGGATGGCCTCTCTAAGGCCTTCTTCACTACCTACTGGGAGGTGGTGAAGGATCCCCTACTGAGGGCTTTCCAGAAGATATTCACCTCAGGATAGATGCCAGGGAGGCTCTCGGCAGGCCTTATTAGTCTTCTCCTCAAAGGGGGAGACTGGTTGGAGCTATCCGAGTGGAGACCGATCACCTTATTGTCAGTGGCCTATAAGGCTCTGGCAAAGATGATTGGTAGATCATTACGCCATGTGCTTCCAGACATCATTCATGACACACAGACAAGCTTTGTCCAGGATAGGAGCATCCTAGACAATGTATTTACATTCTTTGAGGCGATAGAGTGGGCTCAGCACAGTGGGCAAAGACTGGCAGTACTACTATTGGACTTCGAGAAAGCCTACGACAGGGTGGACTGGGATTTCGTAGAGGGTACCATGGTGAAGTTAGGATTTCCCCACACTTGGATTCGCGGGGTCTCCGTCCTGAGCCACCAGCAGGGTTTTCATAGGCTGAAGGCGAGGGGAGGAGGTCCGGCTGGAGAGATCGGTCCGACAAGGCTACCCCCTGGCCCCGTACCTGTTCCTACTCTTCGCAGAGGCGATGTCCCACTTCCTTAGGTCATGTGTGAGCGGACTACGCGGTCTCCGACTTCCAGTGAGAGAGGAGACTAAGTTGTTAGACTCAGAGTACGCAGATGACATAGGACTCTACATAGAGGACGATGAGGTGATGCTAGAAATAATGAGGCTGGCTCTTGAGGTGTTCTGTGTTGCAGCGGGTGTGAAAATCAACTGGTGAAAGTCGGTTGGTTTCCTCATAGACCCGGACTCCAGCACGGAGTGGGGAGTCCACTTGGGATTTAGATGGGTGAGCAGAGGCCAAACCGTTCGATACCTAGGGTTCCAGGTGGGAATTGAAATCACTCTTGCCCAGCAGTTTCTTCCTGTTTTAGATTCTATTAGGAGGAAACTGACCGACGGGAGCACGGCTCGCCTCTTACTAGCCGGTTGAGCCCTGGTGGTTAACCAGGTCCTCCTAGCGACGGCCTGGTACATCGCCTTGTGTTGGTGTTTCTCCTCATCGTGCGTAGGGCAGCTTCGCCGCCTGGTGCGGAATTTCCTTTGGTTGGGGTCTGATGGCTCCAGAGACTCCAGGGCCACGGTGGCGTGGGCGACCATCATACGACATCGATCAGAGGGAGGGCTTGGGATCATAGACCCAGAATATTAGAGTATGGCCCTTTTGGGCAAGTTAGTTGTCTGTGGTCTCACACCAAGTGGGTAGACCTGGAAGGTCTTACTGCAGGAGGGCCTTCAGGATTGTAAACCGAGGCTTGGCGGGGAGTGGAGGCCGTCCTTGAGATGGATCTTTATGTCAGCCCAGATTACCCCGCCCAGATCACCTTTCCTGCAAAGCCTACTTTGCGTGTGGCAGGGCCTTCGTAAGGCCCTAATCCAGAGCCCCCCGGGTTGCGAGGAGGAAATAGACCGTTAGCCGGTGATTTGGAACCTCCAGGTCAAAGATAGGGAAGGGGTAGAGATAGGTGAGTGCCCCCACATCCAGTGGGCTGGGTGGGAGGCCGGCCCGGCTCGTTCCATTAGGACATGGCGGGAGGTGTATAGGATGGTAGACAAGGAGGTGCTACAGTGAGTATCAGGGTGCACGAGAGGAGTGGAGTTGAGGAGAAGAGAGATAGACGTAGCAATACGTCCGGAGTGGCTTGCCCCCCCGATATGAGAATCGATAGAGGCCGGGGAGGTATGGGGAGCTAGGTTCTCTCTAGCAGGCATCCCTCTTCAGGTGGCAGGTAGAGTGGGTGGCGCCCCCCAGGGGACCTTCTTTGCCGTTCACGAGGGGAGACGTCTGGCCCTTGATTGAGGGCAACATGATGAGGAGATTGCTATCCTTTCATGGAGGAGGATTTGTGTGGTGGGTCTTCAGGGGAAGACTTGGCGACTGGACCCCTATGTTTTCTGGATGGAGCTCAAGGAGTGGCGACTTTGGATCTGGGAGGGTAGACTATGGAGGTTGTAAGTGTTGCACACAGCAGCTTCTAGAAACCCCAAAGCATTGCCTTTGGTCTTGTGAGGAGGCGCAGCTCGTGTGGAGAGGAGCGTGCCGTATCCTTCGACGTATAGCCCCTAGCCTTGGGTATATTTCATGGGGAGCTTTCTGTTGGCAAGCAGTTAGCCAGGGCCGTCACCTTCAGTATGAGGCCGGGATGCAAGACACGATTTTCATGATCGAGGCAGGGTCATGCACAGGGGTTGGTCTGGAAGCTTTACCTATCCGACAGGTACTGGAGCCCACATCAGACCGCTCAGAGATATGGGAGATCATAGGGAGTCTTACTGGATGGCATATCTGGAAGGCGCGATGCCAGGTGGCCTTCGGCGGTGAGAGACTCTCAGCACCTACGACCTTAGCAGAGCTATGGACCTCCATCATTCACTCCCTCCGCGGCCGATGGGGTCAGGTGCAGGGTGAGTCCAGGGCTTGTCAGGAGCTCCGTGGTCACTTCATGCGTACTTGGGGCGGCCAGGGCCTATTTTTCGTGATGCAGGCAGGTAGTCCCGTTTGGCGATATACCCCTCCTCCATGGCTTCTTGCCCCCATCCCCCCTAGACTGCCTTGAGAGGCTTGTATACATGATGTAGTGGTGACTTTGCATCAGCTCCAGTTTATTCTGTTGAGCATGAGCACTCTGTTGTAATCAGTTTTTTTTTGAGTAATATAATCAGCCACATTCTACTTGAGAAAAAAATGAATCGTAAGACCATGGATGAAGCTGAACTGATAGGGGTGTACTACACGGGCCAAAACATGCTTAAACCTAGTGTAGTGCCTTCCTAACACCTTATACGAGAATTAGAGCATGGTGAGAGGCCTCCAATGGCTTGATCTACTCCTATCGACAATCTTTGGACTCAATTTGACCATACCACAATTGAAGCTCTCAGGAAGGGTGCCAGTTTCCTTAACCCAATTCAGGCAGTCTACCAAATCCATGGCACACTCCTCCCAGATGGGTTGAAATACTTCAGGAGATAATGCAGTGACACTTGCCATGTTTCATGGCATCAACAAGCTGTTTGATCTCGTCCATAGAAAAGGGGCATTCCAGCTGAAGAGCCACTTCAGATGGCAATCATGTAGCGACTCTCTGAAAGAAGTTTGAAAGCTTGACCTCATAGTCATCAGGCGCATCAGGCTTCAAGCCAACAATGGCAGACAAGTGGTTAGTAAATACTGACGCAATCCCAACATCATCGGCATGCCGGATGCCTTGCTCATTCTCCACATATGGAATCATCTCTTTTCTAAGCTTGAGCTTTAGCGCATTGAGGAAGAACGTATGGTCATGGGCCTTCTGGTAAGCTGCCTTGAGTGAATCAACAAACTGGGCACCCTTGAGGAAGGATGTGTTAAATAAGAAAGGGAGGGGCCATGATTAGTACTGCTAGTAGATGTAATCCTAAGAATGCATAAGATTGGCAAATGATCAGAAGCAGTGACATGGGTTAACATTCTGTATTTGAATCCTCCACATACCCACCATGCGCTTTAGTTAGCGTAGAATCTATCCAGATAGCTTGCACGACGTGTACCTCCCAGATGCCTGTTGTGCCAGGTGAACCCCATGCAGCCCTGATCTTGAGTAAGCAATGCAAGATCTCTTAGTTTGCAGAGTTCAGCTCAAGTCATCCCAATTATCTCTCTCGATCTGGAGCTCAAACTGAAGCCGGGGGGGGGGGGGGGGGGGGTGGGCGGTGTGCTCAAACCAAAGGAGAGGGAAGAAAGGGTAATTTGTAGCAAAGAAAACAGATTTCAGCTGTTTGAGAAAGCGCATGTGTGATTTGATCAGTTAAATCATCCCTCATCTGCATTCTATAGTCAAGATGTCATGCAGTTTGTGTGTCATAAAGCAATGTGGCATCAGGGTTCAGTTTAAGGATACCATAACTGACTACCATTTCTTCATCAAGCAGGCATTCTTTTATATGAGATGATATATGGACGAACTCCATTTCGAGGCAAAAACAGGCAAAAAACTTTTGCAAATGTTCTTCACAAGGACCTTATTTTCCCAAGTAGTATTCCAGTAAGAACTCAGTTGCTTGCCTCTATTTTATTGTGTGCTAAAGTTTACTAGCTGTTAATATAAGACTGGTTAGGGCAGATGCACCATATTTACGTGTAGTACGTATCTCACAAATTGGAGGTCTCAAGGGCCTCAATTGTTCAACTGCTAATTTGACAAGTTCTGATATTGCATTCTTTTCCTTTACCTCATTTGTGATATGCTTCTTTACCATGAACTGATCAAACATGATATAGGGAATCTTGATCACCATTTGTTTTATATTACAGGTAGAGAAGCATACACTGATAAGGAAATCTTAATTGCCATGTACTCTATAAATCTATCGCTCAAATGCAGGTTGAGAAACAAAAAAGAAGCTAAAAGTTTAAGTGATTTATATCTTTTGCTTGTGATTCACATTCTGGGCAGGGACGCATCATCATGTGATTTGCAAAGGCTGGACATCTCCAGCTGGTTCTATCCTTGAGGCTGACTGTCTGACCCTTAAGGCTGGCTGGATCCCCAAGTTCTGGCAAATAGTCTTACTGTTGTAGATGCCATCGTGCTGCTGCTTTAGCAGACTTGATGTCTGTGTGTAACCAATGCGCCTGTAGCTTCAAGCCTGTGTGTAACCAATGAGCCCGTGACTGACATGTCTGAGTGGCCTCAATCAACTCGGTCAGCTCACTGCTAACTGCTGCGGAAGTTGTTCTGACCAAGCCTTTCCTCAAGGGCTCCTCCATCCGTGTGCAACACACGAATATCTGTATGACCATTAGTGCTCTCATGTGCCTGGTTTTGTGTTAAACTGCTGGGTAATAGACAGGTTATGAGCTGCTATATGGTTACCAGTACTAATTTCTCTAACTCTAGTTTGGGAATTGTGAGATTCTGTTTCATTGTAAGAGAGTTGTGCTTTATTTTTTTAATCTACGTGTCAGAGCAAAGGTTTACAGCAGCAGGATCTCATCTGTAAAAATGCCCACTTCAATCTGTTTTTGAAAATTTGAGATGTACGACTGCAGGCAAGCTTGGCTGCAAGACAATTGATCAACGGGTTGTTACATAGAGATCCTGCGAACAGGTTGGGTTCAACAAAAGGAGCATATGAAATCAAACAGCACCCTTTTTTCCGAGGAATCAACTGGGCTCTTGTTCGAGGAATGGTCAGCACCCTACCCCAAAGCTCCAGCTTATATGTTTTCACAGTTTTACTTCATTAGGAACAATCCAAATGCCATACTGTGTTGCTCTTCAACAGACTCCACCTCCATTAGAAGCGCCTTTGGAGTTCACTGGGAAGGATCCAGATGCAGAGTCAAAGGAAGCGTTAGAGTGGGATGAACTTGAAGCAAGTTCAAATTTCACCTCCGATGTCTTTTGACTGGTACTCAGGTTTTATTTTCTGCACATAAGAGGTGGCGATTCTTGTGACTCCAGTTTCCTGAGGCATTCTTCTGAAGGACTAATATGCTTCTGCAAGGCTACCTGTGGCTATAACACCATCATGTCAATTTGGTTATATTTCAACATCTGGTTGTGGGCTGTCTACGGTGAGGAGCCAGTAATTGTAAATCGACTGTATACTAGCGCGACTCAAATCCTTAGCTTTATAATCCTCTCCCTTTCTCATGGGAGAAATGTGCTGCAGTGTGGCAGTGTAGTAATAGTAGTAGTAGCCACCCTGTTTTCTAATGGTATCTGCCATGCTGGTTTCTCCACGTTGAGGTTGTAAAGGTTATCGGCCATAATAATTATTATCGCCTCCCCCCTCTTGTACGATTTATAGACCGACACATTATGATTCTTTCCTGGCTTACCTCTCCAAGAAGCATGATATCACCAATTTGTGAGCTTACTCAATTTACATTTATAAATAAGGTTCATTATTTATGTGAAAGTATACTTTTTTTTTTTGCATCAAGGCATGGTTCTCTCGCGAAACCAGCAAGCTTGGATTTCTGTGGTCTCGACGCATGTGTATGTGTAAGTTAAGATGCAGTGGCATATCATGTATGTAGGGCTTTTGTGCCCCCTTCTCTGCAACTTTCTCAACTTGTTGAACAACATCCAAAGAGTTCTTAGATATATTGTTCATAGGGGAACATCATCAATCTTCTAGTCTTGTGCTCACCAGCTTTAATTATACACTTGCCAATGCAATTGTTGATAGAATAGTTAGTGATAGAGAAAGAGAAACCATATAGATAATCAAGTTATAAATGATGCATACTCTACGTTAGCATCTTATAGAATCAATCATAGGGTTATTAGAATTTGCAAAAAAGCTTGTTTACATTGTTTTTTCGAAATCTAAAAAATCTTTTAAACTAGTAAAAAAAAGCAAGAATGTCCAAATTGGTTTGAAAACTTTTATTAACCTTAATAAGGCGGCCCTCAAGTACTAGTTTATTAGTGTTGGAAAAACCATGAAACAACAAATTAAAGGTATCATGATGGCTTATCCATGTTCTCCACTTTGATTATAGTTTTGCTTCTTTGAAATATGATACATTTAAAAGATAATTAAACTTAATAAGTCAGATATGCTTTTAGCTTCCAAACTAACTTATAGAAATATGGATGATTTATGTTTAATAAATAATCCATTTATTATTGAGTTTTTAAAAGTTGATAGGCATTTATCTAAAGATGCCCATTTGAGTTTGTATCCATTACATTATATCTATAAAAAACACATATAATGCTCCTAGAACCACGTGCTTAAATATAGAAATTCAACTCAAGTGGCCCTCCATTGTGGGGGACTTCATACAAGTACAGTATGGAAAAATGATAAACTACCTTGTCCTAGTATAAAGTTATTCATGATTTTAGTAATAGGCCTAAGAGAATGGCCCAAAAGGTATGTCTCTCAATTTCTACCAATTTGTATAATGCTTCCTTTGCATCAATTGCCTGTCGAGATTTATTGCCTTTCATATACTTATTTTAGAAGAATGCCTTTTGTAGTCATAATATCAAGGGGTGTATCACTAGATTCTTAAGTAAATGAACTTTTCTAGAGCTAAGATTTAACATCCAAGATGTCATTGTGTTACTTGGAAAGGAGTAGGGCCAATTGGTTGGCCTACTCTCCACCTTGTGGCCCTACCCTTAGGAACGCATGCACGCATGCACACACATGTTATTCAAAGTAATTATTAACATGGACACACAAATACACGTACTCATGCACACACATTCATCTCCACATAATTAGGAAAATAAAACACACCCATGTACACAATCACACATATTAAACCTTCACAACTTTCTAGTTTATTTCAATGTAAAACACATATGTGCACACACACAAATTGCATTTACCCATCAAAAAATTCCATTATGGGCATTAGTATGATAAGAGAAGGTTTTTTTCCTTCTTGCTAAACTCCCTTTATTGTGAAATATTGCCCCATGATTGTATTCTCTTTCCCTCTTTCTCTCATGGAATTATGCAAAAAATTGCAGCGCTTCACCCTCGATTCTATGCAAGGATTCAAGATTTGCAAATCATGCTTGCAATTTTGAAGCTATTATGCTTTTCCCTTTTCTTTTTGTTGGCTTCCAAGTTTGCTACTAATTCTTCATCAAGTTCTACACGTAGATCCACATTAGTAGTCTGCATAAACATGGCCCTGGTTCCATTGACATATAGTTCTTACATATCAAACTCTTTGACAATATTTCTATGTGAATTAAACATGGTTTACTTGAATTGATTTTTTTTTTTTTTTGCATTTTTGATAAGGCCTACTCTATGTCTAAATGAATAGGCATTGCTTATCTTTTTTAATGCCTTCTATTGACTAAATTTGTGGGTAAAAATGCAAGCCTTTCTCTACATCAACACATGGAGGTCTAATGCATATGTGGATACATGTATATACTTTGTGAAAGCAAACGTGAATCATTGTAGCCTTTGGATCTTTATTATTTTGAATAAAGTTGCATGGCATGCCTTATATTTTGGAATATTAAAAATTAAAATGCAAGCATTCGTTGTGTATAAACCAATATGCACATGCATATCATGACTTATGAATATGTAATAATTAGATAATTAGAATGCACCTCTACTTTGTGTATAAAGGGGGTTGCTAACATGACCCTGTTTAAGCTTGCCCTACTTGAGTTAGTTAAGGTTTATTTCTCCTTCAAAAACTTGGACAGGTTGAGTTTTCATGTGGCATCAATATTAAAGCAAAGTACTCCCTTGGAATGATTAATGGGCAAACCTACATTTTGAACATGTGATACTGTAGTTGTGTTAGCAAGCCTAATTTTCTATTTGAGGACAAAAATGTTTACTGATCTATATTCATCCAGTCTAGGCCTTCATGTCTCTAGTTTGTGGATTCTATAATAGGGACCTAGCTAAACGTAAAGTTTTGGATTGGGAGATCCTACAAAAGAAAGGGGATCTATTGCACCTTGTAGAATTATGATTGTACACTTGCTTTATGACACTTTTTGCGTTTCGGACTGCACATTAACATCTTCTTTTGGGTTTTAAGAAATAAAAATTTTATGGTAGGTATTTGTTGTAGCTATGTTACTTGTAACATGCACATAGACATGCTAAATATACGTTGTTCACATATTTATGATTATTGGCTATTTTGAATGAAACTTACATTGCTCTATGCCCAATGATTATAATGAGGAGTTTGAAACTTGATAATTTAATTAGATTATGGACCTCCTTTTCAAGCATATAACACAAGATGCTTAGAATGTATTATGTGTAGAACTATACACTTGGCTAACACACTAGGATGGGAATTTGTAGGCTAATTAGGTAATACTCGACGGTTTCTTTAGTACAAGTACATAAGTAGCTTACCTAGTAAACTAGGATTCACTTTGAAACATAAAGTATACTTTGTTTGCAAAACATAATGACTAGCATGGCACGGTACATTGACTTGTAGCGGGTTAGCATAATGCCTAGGTTTAGGGTGCCTCATGAAAACAGATTGGCTAGTTGTGATTTATTTACTATACCAATACACATTATGTTTGGAAGTAATTACTAAATAGAAACATTTGGCTTTGCGAGGGTGAAAGCTTGCAAGCATGACTATTGGGTCATGACTCACTTTTCGATATGAAACTGTGACAATTTGTTGGTAGCCATATCCTTGTATTAGTTCAATATGATAATGGCTCTCCCTTCCCATTGTTTAATAATGGCCATTGACCTTGAAATAAGCTAATTTTGATAGTTAAAATGTAATTTAAATAAAACTGTACACTATATATTACATGTAAGAAGGTATGATGTTTGGACTCCATGTGATTAATCAATAGGAGGCTACAACATATGGTAATTTGTCTAATGGTTTAGTGATGCTTCATATACTGAATGAAAAAAGAATGACTCACTAAAACTTACTACATTATGTGATTTTCTTTTATAAGTATATTGAGATTTAGTTCCTATACTTAGTCCTAGTGAACTTGATGGCTAATGTTGAGTAAAATGCAAAATGTGAAGAGTGTTAATATAATCACCAACTATAAAAAATTGTACATTGAGGACATCATATTTTAGAAACTATAACCATTAGTACTAGGAATCAAGTAGAAGCATTTGATTATTGTGGAGCTCAAGGTCACTTTGTCGAACCAAATTATGTCTTGACTATTAGGTTGAATTCAAAATTATAAAGTGTTTGCTACAAAAAATAGGCAAAACTGAAAACATTATCTCCTAGTAGCAAGTCCAAAATTTCCAACCAAGGAATGTGAATTTCTATAAGACAAAATGGTACTTGATGTTGTTTAACCATTTCCCTCACTAAAACCATTGCGTGCATCAACTACATTATTCTAGATCGATTCTACAGTGAAATTCTCGCCATGTTCCAGTTCAAAGTAACGACAATAACTTAATTGGCATCAACTTAAATGACAAATTTCTTGGGTATTGCATTTCTTGAATGAGCAGCATTCAAGTTGCCTTGCTCAA
Organism: Lygodium microphyllum; assembly: GCF_053477565.2. NCBI lineage: Eukaryota > Viridiplantae > Streptophyta > Polypodiopsida > Schizaeales > Lygodiaceae > Lygodium > Lygodium microphyllum. The sequence continues at coordinate 16,723 of NW_028229714.1, read as the reverse complement.
GGACTAGAATACCTACACAAATCTTGCTCAATTGATAGCTCATTTTGCATTAGCTCCTTTTGCACCAACATGTTTGCCAACTACTCCTCAACAAAAATTTTATCCTATAATGATGCCTACAATTTGTCTTTCAACTCTTGCATATTAGTTTGCAATGCACCAACTTGCATTAGCTAGTTGTCTCAGTTCTTCATTACTACTTCAAGTGGTTTAGAAATAAATAAGCCTTGTAAGACTTTATAAGGCATTTGAATAATTAGACTCATTCTTGCAAGCATAATATTCAATGCCTGATTGAGACATCAACCAAATTGTAACTCAAATCAATGTTTGGTCATTGCTTCTTCAACTTCCACACAAACCTTGAAGAATTCGCTATTCACTTCCAACAAAGCATCAACCTTGTATTAAGCATTCCTTCAACTTTGGTGCTAGTTTTATGTTGAGTAAATACTTGCATCTCAACTGTCATTTTAGCCTTCAGCTACTGGGCCGTATACAAATTTGAATGGTTTTGTGTACATAGTGATCTCTTAAGCCATCTTAAATGCCTACAATGTTGAATTAAGCTCTGCATTCCAATCTTTTCCCTTCTCATCCATTATATTTCCAATATTTGCATTAAAATCTTATTAGAGCTATTTTCTTGCCTAGTTTCTTGCAAATCATATAACGAGTAGACTTCGTATGAAGAATCATATCTCTACTAGTCAACTCAATGATCACCTAATTAAGGAAATTCTTGGCTTGATTACTCACCAACTCAATAGGACAATCATGTCTTATCATGACACTAGTTTAGAAAAACTTCGCAACAATATCCTCTCTATAAACCAAAATATACATGTACCATATTGTCATGTTGGAGGCTAGATCATACCAAAAAAGTCAATCCCTCACTTTTGAAAAGGCTCCAATGGTGAAAGAAGAGGATTGGGCATCTACTCCTTGATTCCAAATGACTCACCTTCAAGCAAACTAAGCAAGTCTTGAATACCAATGGGCATCTTTGAGGATTGTTGGAAACTACAACTTTGGAAAATTTTCTTTCCAATAATGTCACTAGAAAAACGACGTCTTGACAAATTTGTGTGCACATCATTATGAAAAACACATTGCTCCTCTTCAAGTACACACCTTTGTGGTATGCTTGGGTCACTACTTATACAACTGCTGCATGATAACCTAAAAGGGCTTGTTGTCCAAATGCAACTTGTAGTAGTGATCTGAGGACATGGATTCAAGCATCATCACCAAACTGGGAAAATGGAGCAATTGATCATGATAGGAATTAGGATTTAAAATTTTCACTTTTGAATAAAGTGGCATTTGGTAGTCGGTCATGAATTCCCATTATATCATCATTTGCCTTCAATATGAATACAAAATCCACTAGATCATCATCTGCCTTCGATATAAATAGAAAACCCACTAGATCATGGCCTTTGCTAGAGCATTATCCTCTATTAGAGAAGGTTTCTAGATCCATAGGATCCACTAGGTCACGGTCTTTCCCTACAGTATGATCCACTATATAAGCATATTTTTATAGGAATAGGAGCCATTGAGCTAAACTTCTAGTAATTCTAGTCTTATTAATCACAAATGAAAAGAACCTTATGAAATCACATTTGATTAAGACCACAAATATTGACAAAACTTCTACATTGCAAAAATCATTCATGAATCCCAAGGCATGCCTTTTAGTAATCGAGTAATTCTTTTCCATTGAGCTAACTCTTGTACTAGCATAATACATAGGCCTAAACTAGCCCTTCACTTTGTCTTGCATTGAGATTGCACCTCCAACCACATCAAAAGCATCCATACAAACATAAAAGGGTGTTTGGCTTTTAATTACAATTCCAAACATTTTTTGGCCACCTTTGATCTTGAAAAAGCATATCATAAAGTGTGATGGGATTTTAAAGTGATTGTTCTTGGGTGATAAAATGGGTTTTAGGAAAGTTTCATACAGAACATTGAATGCACTATTCTTAAACACCACTTTTGCTTACCTTAATTGCTTTCTTCTAATTCTTCCACTAGAAAAAATGCATGTCTTTATTTGTGAGTGTGATCAAAGGAATACGAATATTAGAAAGGTATCTCAAATACTTTCCATTCCATTTTATTTAACTAATAAACCTCATTACTTCCTAGATATTCTTTAGTGGATGAACCTTTTGAATAGCACTAATATTACGGATTAGTTGCCATTTCTTCCTCTAACGAGAAATCCTATAAGAAATCATATTTTGGGGGACACTATTTAAAATGGATTCAAAGGAATTCTAGTTGCCTACACTCTCAAAGAGCAACATGAAATGACACAAATGCTTTGTAGTCTTCCCAAATAAACAAAATTATCAATTAAGATCCACATGAAGCTAGTCAAGTAAGGGTCAAAAGCTTTTTTACTTTCTCCTATAATTCAAAAGTACCATTCTTCAATCCAAAATTCACAATTGTACTAAAGAAAGCACCCCATTCTATGATAAAAGTTGTTTTATCTATGTCTTAATGCCATAAGAATCTAATAAGGTCCAAAAAATCCATCTATAGAGTTATACTATTGCATCCAACTTCTTGTAGTCCACACAAATCATGATCTTGCCATTATTCTTCTTGACAACAACATTTGGAGAAAACCATGCCATTTCATTCACTAGCTTGATCAAACCAACATGTAATAACATGTTAATTTTCTCCTTCACTTGCCTTTCTCAAATGACGTCGATTTTGCCCAAGTCTTAAGGATGCCACTACCCTCTAGATCAGCCAAGGCACACAAAACAATAGCTTGCAGCAAAAGGAATTGCTATCTTTCATAGTTGTTCATAGTGATGCATGGCTCATGTTTGTTGCATTCTACTTCGATGAAACGTTGGACAAGAATGAAAGGAAACAATTTCTCAATTGAACCATCGACTTGCCAGTACAAATGCCAAAAACCCAAAGGAAAAGAGAGAGAAGGATGAAGAGGGGGAGACAGGAAAGAGAGAGTTGAGTGGCTTTGATACCACATGAAAAGATTAAGGAAGAAAGGTGAGCGATTCATTCATTTTAAGGAAAAAGCCTCATTCCTATTGCATTGCTTGTGCCTCTTCATATAGGCAAATAAGCACATTGTATTTGGTCTAGTTTGACTTGCCAACATGGATCCTTATCCTTCCAAATCATCATCCTCATCTCTCCACACTCTATATGCTAGTTCATATTACATTTGCATACAAAGAAGGCACCACTCTTGGATACACTCAAACAAATATATATATTTTTTTGGGAGGGGGGGGGGGGGGGGGCAAAAACTTGCTGTGTAGAGGAGGGGGTGAATAGAAGGGATGGAATGGAAGAAGGATTGGCGATTAATCAGAAACATACATAGAAAAGTGATGGAAAACTTGTTAAAGAAAAGCAAATGCAGATTACTTTCAAAAATAAAAGAGTGCAAGGAAAATGTATAAAAAAATGTAGTATCAAAAGCAATATGGGCAAAAACTTACACTCTCAATCTCTCATAAATCACCAGGCGCTCTACACCTAGGCTAATGCTTCACATTGGTAATAAAACTCCCTCTCTCATGATGTCACATGTAACTCCCACCACTTTTCTTAAAAAGGGCCATTTACAATAAGATGAGGATGGATGCTTAATGTTTGGGAAGCATTCGGAGAGCTTTGATGACACAACATGCAAAAATCCTTAATGGCATGTAACAAAGAGTGTTCTATCAAGAGCACTACATCACTACAACCAAGCTGATCAAACCAATAATGTTAATAGCCTAGATAATTTGATGCTTGTGAGGTTCTTTTAATAATTCAACTATTCTTATTTTAGAAAAAATCTAGCTTAAAAACATTGTCTCACTACCATGTGACATAGATAAATTACCTTTATTCATATATACTATTGATGAGCTAATTGATAAGTCCTCTCCATGCATATCTAACAAGCTCTCTACATCATGGTAAGCATCAGATAGAGCTTTGATACATGCTTAAATCATGGTATGCATTTGTGTAGGAATAACAAGGACTACTCTATTGAGAGCATTGTGTAACTACAATCAACGCAATCAAACTAATGATATTAATAACCTAGATATCCTATCAAACTAATGATATTAATAACTTAGATAGCTTGTTGAGAGGTCTTTTATACTTCAACTTTCTCCTTTTAAGAAACACTTTATCGTAAAAACATTGTCTTGCTACCACATGACATGTCTCAAATACCTTTTTAAATGTATGGTAGATAAGAACTTTTTAATAATGACTCTATTTATATATACACCTCCTTGACTAACTCTTACACATGTTGGGGAAAAAATATTTCTATGACATTGGGAACTATGGTCAATTGCAAATGACTAGTCAATGGTCCATTTCTCACAGACAAAAAACAAAATTTCAAAATGCATTGTTTATTTCTATCATGTTTTAGATATTTATATTATTTTCTTATGAAGCTTGAAATTAAAACACTTGAAAAAAGCATAAGCAGCCTTTGCACATGCGTGTTTGGTGCAACAAGATATATTAGTAATCGTGGGATTCTATAGGCACAATGGGTCTAGGCAAGGCTAAGCCAAAGCTATTTTTAAAAAATACACTTTAGAGAGAAGATAGCTTGAGTTGCAAAGAAAATTAGGGTTAGGGCCTGTATTCACACTATTTGTCTATCTTGAAACTTGGGACACTTGATTATGTGAACATACTTACAAGCCTTGGACATTTGTTTTGTTGAAAACTAATGAACCTAAGGTATCTAACTATCCAATTGAGACATTCAATTCTATACAAGCACTTTTGAAGCCATTAGATTGCACTTTGAACCCCATTTGGGATTGAAAGTAGTATAGAAACCACATTACAATCCTCTCAACAACCACTTCATGGTTTCCAAGTTTTGCCCCCCCTCTCTCCTTAAAACAAGGAAAAGAGGAGAGAAGAATAGTAAAATAATCCTCCTCTCTCTCCACTTTTGCAATCTCATTTTGCCTTTTTTATATTATCTACAAAGATATACTCAGATTCCTTCTCTCTTCTCATTGAAGAAGTCTTTTTCAACCAAATTTTATATTAAAAAAGGAGTTAGTTACGGGAGTGTGGTGCTTTGTTTTCAATGCAAAATGATTAGTAGATACAAGGTAATTGTTTTTTAAATTGAGAACAAGAAAAATAAAATTTCGAAAGTTTCTTTTAAGATATTTTGGGGATTTTTTATATCCTAGCTTTTGGTCAAAAAACAAACCATGTTTTTGGAGGCAAAATAGAAAGATCTAAAATACGAAAAGTCTTGGACATCCCTACTATTTCCCCCCATATCTATACTCTCTCATGGCTCTATTGTGACCTCTTCTCTTTGTTTATGCAACCTTCATTAACATAGTGAATTACTTACACCCTCCTTTCCCTTGGCACCTTTGTGTGCCTCTCTGTGTATCTCCACTCTACCTCTTGTGACAACCAAGTAGGCTCCCCGTTTCTATTAATAGTAAAATGAATACAGGAAAGGAGCTGCATATTGAGGCAGAGATTGAATATGTTCCATTATTCAAAAGAACCTAGTATACCAGTGTCAACCATCAGGTTTTGCAGAGTTACAGGCAAATGGGATTGAAACATGTGGATTTGTGGGTTGATGGGGAAATCTACCCAATTGACCCCTTAAACAATAGACCTCCAACTTCCTTAAGAATCACAAATTTTCCAAAGTATGTGTGCGAGGGTGAAAATGGGTTACTTGGTTATACTAGGCGGCTCAATGATCAGGCATTCAAAGTATTTACAACTTGCCAGGCAACCATAAAAAATTGCCATGATGTGATCGCTACACATCAACTTCATATACAACAGCTCATAGAACAAGTGGTACAACTGAATGACATTGTAATTCAACAAAACAATCAAATTATTTCAATGCAGGACACTATCCATGACATTGGTATCTCATATGAGGAGGCAAAGGCACAATTAGAAGACTTGAGAAAGATCAACAGCAAGCTAATACAGGAGCACAAATGAAAGAAGAAGCCAATCAATGAGTGAATTGTGAATAGTGGCCAGTGGAAGCAACGTATCAAATCATGTAAGGTAGCTTAGAAAGAGAACCTAGGTGAGGGTGAGGTTGGATCGTGTATTAGTAGATCGCTAAAGGCAAGTACACTGGAAAACGCTTTGAGAAATTGTAAGTTTAAGGCTGTGAAGGAAAAGGTGATTGAGTGCACATTAAAAGATGTGTCAAATGAGTTCTCAGCTGTGGATGCACAATCTATTTGTGACAGGGCCGGCATTAGCACAACGACTTACTCAAAGATATTCTAAGGTGTGAAGGCTGGGTTTGGCCGTGTGCTGAAGAGAAATAGAATCATGCCTCTTCCTCAACCTTCAAAGTTAATAGAGGCCTGACCGCAACTTAATACAAAGGTTTTGGAGTTGATAGGAGGTCCCATGCATGTTCAATGTGTGGAAATACTAAAGGTTGGGACCAAAAATGCATATGAGGTGAAGTTCGCCAAACTTAATAATTACTATTTAGATTTGAACAAGGTGTAGTCAGCAATGGTAATGTACTACAATATGTCTGTTGAGAAATGTAATGGTAAATTGTAGTTTGTTATAAAATTAGATGAAAGTGAGGTCGTCAAAGGAGTAAAGCTTGAAAGAGTTAGTGTAACTCTGATGAATAGAGCTTTACAATTCGACAAGAACAACCCAGTGAACTTTAGTGTTCAATGTGAGTGCCATGTGTGGTGGCTCGCTGCATTTGAAGTTCCTAAGGAAACATTTGAGGTGTTGCAGCTATTCTTTATGCACACAAGCATTCCAAGCATCATCGATCGTCAAGAACATGGTGAGATGCTCTCAGTTGAAGGGTATGGTCAATACTTGGTTGAATGGCATCTTGCAGAAGACTTGAAAACTTTAAAATGCATGTGTGGAATCTCCAATGGTGCAAATACAAAGAATCCATGCCTATATTGCTTGACAGAGAGGGTGGAAGGAAAGGACAGAAAGAAGAATTGGCGAAAGGTGACAAGTGCTGGACCGACGCTCAATAGAGAAGATCCCACTTGGAAGCCCATCTTCAACATTCCCTTGGATCGTATTCACATTTGTTCATTGCATACTTTTGTCAGAATCATGGAGAAACTTATATATGAGTACATTTTCTTTGCTTATAGGATGCAACTAGAAAAAGAAGCCATTGCAACGTGTAGGAATGTGGAGCGAGTGCTATTAGAAATTGGGCTACACAAGCATCAAGTGACAATTGAAAAAGATGAGAAGAGATCAGGAAATTCTGGTAACTTGCCAAAAAAGCCTTGCTTTGGAGGAGCAAAGGCTAGGAAGTTTCTCTCAGTACCCATCAATGAGGAAGGGAATGTCATGGTTCGTAGGTCGCACGACTACGATGGGTGGAAAAAGTTACATTTTGCAGTTCCCGATCGCAGTAATGGAGGAAAAACAAGATTGGCCAAAGCTAAGGTTTGGATAAGTCTTAACAAATTGGCTCCCTTACTTCGTAAGATGGTGTTTAACAATGAATATAAGCAAGAATTTATCAATGCCGTGCATAGCTTCTACGAAAACATGGTGGAAGCATGGGGCAAAAGCTCTATCACACATTACATGGTGCATACTAAGTTAATATTTTAAAATTGTATGAATTGTATAAACTATTGAGCATAGTTTTACTCATGTGTGATATGTGTCTTTTAGCATATCCTTGAGGCACATGGGCCATACTTTGCAGAAAAGGGAAGCATTGGAATTTGGTCCAAACAAGGGATGGAAAATTCACATTGGATAGTGCGTGGTGTATACCAAAGAAAAACTGATCATGGTGGAGGGGTGAATGGTAGCAATCCAATGATCCAATTGCTATGTTGGTGGTATAGGATTATAGTAGCGGATGAAGCTAAACTCTCGCAAAAGAGAGGAAATGAAAGTGCTGATGAATCGGCTGCAGACATGATGGAATCACTTCGTGTCACTAAAAGAGTGTGTTATGAAGCCTCAAGTGCCAAAGAAAACCATGCCAAGTGGCTAGAAACAAGGCTTCGACAAGGCAGCAAATGGGTTCGAAAAGAGCTAAGATAGTAAGATGACCAATGTGAGTCAGTGTGAATGCAATTCATAGTTTAAGAGAGAAAGAGAGAGTGTGCACCTATGTGAATGAGTCTCACAGTTTAGGGTTATATAAAAGAGGGTTTCACTTTCTATCTTATTCATTGAGTTCTCACATCTCTTGTGTAGGAAAGATGGCTAGGTCTAAGGCAGTTGCAAATAAGCTTCCGCTTAGAGCCCCATATCGTGTTTAGCCCCTTGGAGCATCTACTAGCTTAGATGCACCCCCTTCTCAACCTAATCCACCTTCCTCAAGTCGCCCTCACAAGGGTCCTCCTCAGCATCCCCACAAGAAACGCAAGTGGAAGCCAGGTACAGTGGCCTTGAGAGAAATTAGAAGGTATCACCACTCTTTTGATCTCATCATTCCGAAGGCGAGCTTCTCGAGACTTGTTCGCGAGATTATGCAAGACCTCTACCGCACAGAAAGCAGGAGGTGGTTTTTGGTATAAGGTCAAGATAGACCTGATCGCTTCATAAAAGAATGTCTTCATGCTCTACAGTGTGCTGCAAAGGCCTTTTTAGTTGGCTTGATGACTGATGCTCAACGTTGTGCAATACATGCGAAGCACATCACTGTAACTCCCAAGGACTTCCAACTTGTAAGAAATCTTCAAGGAGTGAAGGATGCATTCGTTCCAATGGAATGAACACAGTTTGCAATGTTATCTTTTTTGGCATAGTGTTATCCTCATGCATTGGACATATGACTATGTCCCAGTGCAAAACTATTGTATGCGCCCTTAAAATATGAATTAAAATTTTACACTTGTCATTCGCTCTCAACTTTGACTGTGCATCTTCGTTGTATTTTCAATTTTTACTTGCAGTTTTGTTAGCACTGTCAATTTCAATAGGAATAACATGCAAAAATTTGCTATTTCTTATTGTAGACTTTACTCCTAATGCCTTTGTATAGTTTATGTGGTGCGAAGTTTCTAGGGGCCAATAATCGCGATGTTGATTTCTCAATTATCAATCTATTTATAATTTTGATGTGGGATAATTTTTAAAATACTAAACTGTATCGGAATGCGACAAAAATTCACATGCACACTCGTTGGATGGCCAAGATACCAAATTATTTTTTAAAAAAAGTGCTTGCAGACCTAGTTCGAAGTTTGGTACCTGGTGTCAGACTTCGGACCAGGGGTTTGCAGGAAAGTGACTCTAGGTGTGCCAGACTTCGGACCAAGGGTTTGCAGGCACTTTTTTTTCAAAAAAAAAAGGCCTCTTGGCCACCCAATGAGTGCGCGTGTGAAGTTTCATCGCATTTTGATACAAGGTTATGGATTTACGATCACACGATGGACAGTGTGTATGAAGCTCCATTAACCCGGTTTTGGGGTTTAAATGGGTTAAAAGTTCATTCTTCTTTTCATTTTCACATCTTGATTTCTTTGCTTTCTCCATTTTTTCACATCCCCAATCTCTGTCTCTTCTCCACCTTGCCCTCCTTGCATGGCACGGACCAAGCAAGCATGTCGCCATTTTAGCCCCGGGAAGACATCACGCCAAGGCCCGCCACCTAGAGCACAAGGTGGAGCCTCCTCTAATGCGGCAACAGGTGCTTCCCATAGAGCACAAGGACCACCATAGAAGAAGAGGAGATGGAAACCGGGCACTGTCGCTCTTCGAGAGATAAGGAGAATCCAACACGGATATGAGCTTCTCACCCCAAAAAGTCCTTATCATAAAGTTGTTCGAGAAGTCATGCAAGACTTGGAGCTAAAAGGGATGGGAAGATTTTGGGCACGAGTACGGGATGGCCCACCAGTAGGAAGGTGGATTGCTGCAGCCATGGAGGCCCTACAAACCGCTTCTGCAGAGGGGTTTCTCATCGACTTGTTCGATGATATACACCTTGCAGCCATCCATGCAAAGCGTGTTACAATCACAGACAAAGATATGAACTTTATCATTCGGCTTCGACACGGCAAGGGGACCCCGCCATAGTTTACTAGATTAATGAAGCAAGGTTTGTAATGGGTGTTACAGTGCCATAACATCTTGGAAGCCCAAAAAAATTTGTACTCTGCCACATTGGAATATTTATTTATATATACATAATATCTCGTGCGATGTGTACTGAATTCAAATAATTGAGTAAAGTTGTTTTGTTTTGTTGCTTGAAACGCATGACTCTTAATTTTTGTTTAACATACGAACGCAACAAAAGTAGTAATACATATGGATATAAGTTACGTTATTGCTTATGCACAATCACAAGTACAATACTATACATTGAATTATGTTAATATATGCGGATGTGTCATTCACATACCACACATTATCATCACACTTACACAATCGCAAGTGTAGTACTACGTGTTGAATTATGTTAACGTATGCGAATGCATCATTTACGTACCACACATTATCGTCACACTTATACGAACCACATATTTATTTAATAAATATTTATTTGCAGGGACAAAGTAAAGTATCTTATATTCATCAAGAAAAATACATGTGATGGTTGTTAGTGATGGTAGATACAAAAAGCCGATAGCCAACAAGAACTCTCAATTGTTCCTTGGCTTTTTCTTTGGTGGAGAGGAGGGGCCAGCTTCCGATGAAAATAGAAGCTCCTTCTTTGCTTCAAAAATGATGCGCTCCCCCTTCACCTCTTTCTCCAAGAGAAGCGGATCCGACACTTTAGCGAGGTAGCCTAATGTCGCAAGCACAAACATAGCTCCACCTCGCGTTTGATCAAACAAATAAAGAAGCTTTGACCGCTTGATTAGCACCACCTTCTCTAAGCTAGATGTCACAGGTATCTCTCGAAAAGGTCCAAACTTGGTCAAAGCTCGAATTTTCATAATTATTTCTTGTCCTCCTGGTGAGAAATTCTTATGGAAGACCACCAAATCTATAACAAGGTTATCGATATTCTCCTTAAGAGCTGAATCCTTGCATCGGTCCGCATGCCAAGTTCCTCCTTGCCTTGATGCAAAGTCATCTATATACAATATGTCCTGAATGACGAAGTCAAATCAAACAATATATTTAGCGACTAACCTAGAGTTATTAAAAAGTAATGAAACCTGATGGTAGGGTGCTTCGGGTCCCTTGGAGTCCACCGGTGAAATCTTGGCAAAAAATGATGCCTGCACCTGCCCTATCCGAAGTCTGGTGTCTAGGACCACTTTCTGACTAGGGTGTGTCGGGTCTCCCGGAGTCCACCGGTGAAATCTTGGTAAAAAATGATCCATGAAGTTGTCGGACAGAAAGTGGCCCCAGATGCCAGACTTTGGACAAGGCAGCTGCAGGCACCATTTTTGGCCAAGATTTCACCGGTGGACTCTGGGGGAACCAACACACCCTACCATCAAGCCCAGAAAGTGGCCCGAGACGCCAGACTTCGGACAGGGCAGCTGTAGGAATCATTTTTTGCCAAGATTTCACCGGTGGACTCCAGGGGACCCGATGCACCCTATCATCAAGTTTCATTGCATAAAAATATATGGTAGTTAAAAATCTCACCTTCTCCAGATCATCTTGTATCTTCATTTCCTCGTGTGTTAGGGAGGCACCTCTTGGGGTAGAGAGATCTACAAACTCCTTGGTAGAAAGTTGGGGCCTTGGTCCGAACAAATCATGCTGTAGTGCTTCAAATTCAGCATCGGGCATAAGGTAATCTTCTTCAACCAAGGTTATATGCTCTTGTACTGCTATGATCGCACTCACAGTATTTAAGCTTGTGCCATCATATCTTCCAATCTTTGCCATTGTTGCATGCACATCCATGTAATCATAATCGATTAGGTCTTCCATTGAATCCGTGACTAGGATAGAATACAACTCTTCTTCATTCATTTCCAAGTATTGCAGTACATTTGATAGAAGTAAGTATTGTACACCATCTACTTCAATGAGTGTCAAGGAGGCAAGGTTGGGTTTGTCAACTTGTGGCTGTTCTGAAGAAGATGGCACCATGAGAGCTAACCCTTGCTCTGTCACACCACTCGATGTTTCTCTTCAACATTTATGAGCTCTTCAATCGGTTCTTCTCCCGTGTATGTGATAGAAATAACCTGTGGAGTTGTATCTTCATCACTCTCCTCCTTTAGGGGTGTATCCAATGCAAGGAGGTAAATTGCCAATGCGCAATCACACTCCACGAGATCCAAAGGTGATGTACTTGGTGCACTTCCCATGGGAACAATGCATACTCTATGCGAAGGATCCACATGGGTCAAACACCTACTCACCACTCTTTGGTGATTCTTCCCTACTTGAAATACCATGAGTTGTTTCAAAGGCACCCAAGTCATGTCGGATCCCTCGATGGAGTATGTGTATGTAGCAATGGTGCTCACAAAGTCTTCCAAAACCTAAAGGGGGGAATCCAACGATGAGAGCACGCTTTCTAGGTTGAAGTTCTTAGAGAAAACCTGGAATATCTCGTCACCCTGGTTGGCAAAGATAGTCTCGTGAATCCACTCATCAAAATGTGTGCGAGCATCCATCGTAGTAGGTAGGAGGGATGTGGTGGATATAAAGAGATGAAGAGAGAAAGTGTGAAATGAAATAATGAAACAAGAACTAAACTAGTTCTATCTTAAAAACCTTAAGTTTTAAACCATTAAGGGTTATTCGCATACGATATTTAGCTATGGCTTTACTTACATCTTTGTAAAGTTTACATGCATATGTAAATGTGTTGATGTGAAAAGTGTATAACAAGTGTATGATTTTGTATAAATACCATAATTTTTAAATATTGCAAATTTATAAGAGATAATATTTTATTGGCAAAAAAAATCCAAAAATTTACAAGTGTTTGATATTACAACTTGTGGTGTTGGGATTTTTAGGGAGACTCTACAATTTCTAAAATATGAGGAGCCACACACTTTCTGCTGGTAACAATATCCTGAGCTCGACTTCTAATTTTCTTACCATCTAGTTTAAAATAGAAGCTAACAGGTGGATTCTGCATTAACATTGTAATTTCCTGGTGCATTATACTCAAGGGCCAATCATCCTCTATTTGCAACACTTGGGGCTTGCGGCCCTCACAAATGACAGTAACATCCACAGATGTACTTTCACGCATGTTTTGATTAAGGCACAACCATTTACCCTTGAGCATCCTCCATCTACGATACTTAAACACTAGGCATAAAGTTTGTCGTGCGACAAAGTACCTGTAATTGGAAAGGAAAGTTAGCCGATTCATCCCAAAGCAAGATAACAGTCAACTAAGAGAGAAAATTTTTACCTGAAATCCATGTCCCTTGTTGTGACTCGACACTCCACTGTGTCAGGACTGTGAGTTATTTTTTATGTCCAAGTTTTGCCTAGAATCCTTGTTACATAATCCTTTGATGTATTTCTTATGATGCACATGCTTTTGGTACGTCTCAAACCCTTACATTCCTTGAACATGTGTGCAAAACTTGCAATCGGTATAAACTAGCTTAGATGTATATTCTTTGAGCCGGTGCTTGGCTTCATAGAATTCAATATGTATACTGAAATTTTTGTGCTACACATGTGTAAAATGTCGCTACTACACAATGGCCATTCTATGCTATTGAGATTCAATATGTGCATATACTCAAGGGTTCCATATTCTTGACTCCCCTTGGGTAATATGTACTTGGAGTCATAGAAAAAAACAAGATCCTCTGCGAGCTGCTTAGCTGTACGCTCCTCAAATAGCAATCTACCAATTTCGAGGTGGTAACACTTAAAAGAACCTTTGAAACTCTCAACATTTTCCCACTCGCAGCAATCCAAAGGGTATACTTCTGTAAATACAAGACAAGTTGTTACATAGGTATCATGAAAGTTCTCATTCTCAATGAGTTGCAAATACTTATTGTTTGCAATGTTTCATTGAAAGGACACAGTGGGCGCAATGTGCATTTGTTTTTGCATGAATACATGTTGTACAAACACCTCTGTTACAAGGTGAGAATCAACATTCCTTTGTATGAGAGCTAAAATTTTACCCTTCCAGTGCTTTGATACATCTGCAATTGCAGATGCTTTCACCCTGAAAGCTCCCTTCATACTTGGACGCATATATACCCAAGACGAGCAATGATACGTATTAGTGATCCAATTCCCTTCTTCATATTTTCTGTTACGTACTTCTATCGAGAGAATGCTTGTTCTTCTCTCTGGCATTATAACCTACACATTAGATGTAAAGAAGTATGTATTAACCCCTAAATAATAAGCATTTTAAGTCTGTCCAGTAATCACCAATATGCCATACAATTCAACATGGCATTAAGAGATGTTTACACTTTTGTAAACAGACATAAACATCGATATCAAAATGCATGTGGATATATACATCAACACAAAGTATAGATTTAATTTCAAGACATCACTTTAATCATATCATTTACATGAAATATAATGAAAAGAATAGCATAAGAATACTCAGAGAATTTCTCCAAAATAAATTTAATTATAATGAAGAGGAGTCTGATTTGACTCAATACATTGTATGAAATGTGGGTATTATAGAGTAGTTGTTACAAGGATAGCAGCCACATGGCATGCAAATCTTAATAGGCACATTGGATTGACACCTTAGATATTCTAAGACTTAACACATTGTGTGTTATGTGGATGATATGATACAAGAGTTTCATGAATCATTGCCAATTGGCATGGAGATCCAAATGGACACATAGGACCAATAAAGCAGAGGATTTTTGAACCATCGACTTCCAGCAGATCCATATCATCCAACACAAAGGAATCACTCACCATATCAAAATAGTTGGTGGAGAATTATATGCTTCACCTAAACCTTGTACAATACCTGCATGTACAAAAAAACACATGCATGAATCCATTTTAACAAAAATTCTTGCACGAATCCCTTTTAGCAAAAAATATTGTTTAACTGCATGAATAGAACCAATACAAAACATGGCCAATTTACCTATAAGCTGATTTGTTGAAGATAAGATTGAATCATCGCTAATCAAAACCCATTGCAAATGATGGACATAAGAAAACATCAATCCCATTAAATATAAAAGTCACTAATTAAATGAATAAATTTTGGCACCACAAAATATGGTAGATTTACCTGTAAATTGAGCTACAGAATCTTTGCTCTACCTTGTGTTAAGTGCTGCAACAACAATTGATCCTTAAGTTAGAATTAGCATCAAACCCTATTGTAAAGATAGTAGAAAAGGGATAATGCAGAGAGGAAGAAAGAGAGAGTTGGTGTGAGTATGCGGGAGAGATAAAGAAATAAGTACCTATCCAATCTTGCCCAAATTGATCTCTACAAAATACACTTTTGCAAGAGTTAGTATTTACATGAAGGTATACTAAAAAAACAGTAGAAAAGAGGAAACATAGAGAGAGAGAGAGAGAGAGAGAGAGAGAGAGAGAGAGAGAGAGAGAGAGAGAGAGAGAGAGAGAGAGAGAGAGAGAGATAAGCACTTATGCAATGTCACCCAAAATGATCTCTGCAACAAAACAACAACAAGGGTTAGAACTAACTTTGTGTTGTATTGAAAAGATATCGTTAAAAAACAACAAACAGAGAGAGAGATTAACACCTTTGCCTCTTGCTCCAAATAAACTCTACAAGAAAACAACAATTAGAACCAACATCAAATTCTATTGAAAACACAACATAAAAGAGAAATAACACATAGAGAGAGGGGGGGAACAAAGGAGAGAGAGACGAGCACATCTGTCTCCTAGCCCAAACAACCTCTGCAATAAAACAACAAGAACAGTAGAAACGATATCAAACCCTATTGAAAAAATAGCAAACAAGAGAAAATGCAAAGAGAGATGGGCACCTATGTTTTGCCCAAAATTTGGAGCTGTGTGGAGAAGAAAGTACAGAGGTAAGTAGAATGCTCAAAACCCTTATTACTCTCAGCAGGGAGCTTTAATGGAGACGAAAATTCACGAGTACAGAGAAGAGAGGGAAAGTGGTATGTTGCTCAACTTTTGGGTCAAATTGATTTCATGAGAGGAAAAAAAAACCAAAATTGAAAATTCTCCAAAAAAGGGGGGGAAATACAAGGTGAGAGAAACTCAAAATTTTTGTACTATTCATTCTCCCTTTTTTTAATCCCCCACTACCTCTTTTTTGAATAGAAAACCCAAGATTTGGAGAGAGAAGATTCACCCTCCATGGATGTCAATATCTAGCCTTCCTATTGGACAATCCAAAAGGCCCACATCTTAAACTGTATTATTTTTAAGGGCCCATTTGTGAGTTCATTTTTTTCCTAATGATTTTTAAAAAGGCAAAAAATTATTTTACCAAAAGATACATATATAATAATATTATGAATTTGTATTATAAATATCTATTTTTAGCCTCTTATATTCGTGATTATGACATTCTTTGCATTAATGATATACAATCCCAGCCTATTTGATTTAATGATATGTCTGAATTAATGATAATGACATGTTTACTCTAAATTCAAAATAGTAAAAAGCTTGGCACATATTTTTTTCCCTCCTTTCTTTTGTTCCTCTTGTGGTAGCCTAGTATTCTGTGTGTGTGCGTGCTAGCTATGGATACATAAATTTGACCTTCAACAAGGCATCCAAGCTCCCAAATCACATCCAT